>NC_057804.1:128861981-128967676 GCF_018294505.1 Triticum aestivum | reverse complement strand
CTACTGTTTGGTGACACAAAAGATTCAGAAGATGAACATTCATTTACTTTCTTTTCCTCCATATACCCCCCTCTTAAACTATCTCATTTGGGCTCAAACTGTTGTGCACTCAAGCTGCAACATGGCCCATGAGGCACCAAGTATTGTCTTTTGTTTTTGGGACAAGGACAGGTGACAGTTCTAGAACACAATGTATGCAGTTGATGTTGTACTGTTCACTACGAATCCTGCTGCTCTTTGCCGTTCAATTAAGGAGAATAATGGTTTGGATTGATGCTCTAGCTCTAATTCAGAACTGGTACAATATATATAGTATAGATAAAGCCTTATCTTCCCCTTGGTCACTTATTCTAATCTTCTGTAAATTCTAATCACATTAAAAATTAATATAAGTTGCATATTATACTACTAACACCCAATAAACAAAACTAAATTAAGGAAACTACAAAAAAACATAAACAATAAGGAATGAAATAAGGGCATCGGAATTAGCTAAAACAAGTAAATAACGATAAAAAGAAACCAACTAGGAATAGTAATACCACATACAGTTGCCTTGAGAGGAACATGAACCCAAAACGAGCTAGACCCATCGATCGATCTTATCTATGTGGTGCCAGTTATCGTAGCCCGTGTGGAACGTGGATAGTTCCTAAACGTGGTGTATGTGCATACCACATTGGGAAAAAGAAGATGGATATCCAAAGAAAAAAGAAAATAAAAAATAAACAAAAACAAAAAGACAAAAATTGCCCACAATTTACAAAAAATGTGCTTTTTAACAATGTGAAAAAATAGCATATAATAGTTGAATTTTCACAAAAAATGTTTCCTAAGAAGAAATGAATTAGTGGCATTAGTATTACAAGTTAAGATGAAAGAACATAAAAAAATGACAACCACACAATTTACACTTAAATTGAGTTTTTTTAAATATCCGAGAAGCAAAAATGTTTGCTCATAATGAATGAATTAGTGGCATTCGTATTACACTCAAAGAAGAAATGAAATAAAAATAAAAATAAAATAAAAAGTTTTCCAAAAAAGATTCAATTGATGGAATTACTATTAGCCTTTAAAAAGAAATAAAATAAAAATAAATTAAAACAATTAAGGATAAAATCGTCACATATACACAAAAATTATGCTTTTTGCAATATGCAAAAATAAGCATATAACAGTGAAATGTTTCGAAAAATGAATTTTCCTAAGAAGGAACGAATTAGTTGCATTGACATTACCCTCAAAGAAGAAAGAATAGAAAATCAAATATGAAGTTTTCTAAGCAATAATGAATTAGTGACACTGTTCTTGCCATTTAAGCACAAAGAAAAAAATTGTATATAGTTTACACTGAAATTGCGTTTTTTATGATACGCAAGAAGCAAAAAAGAAGGTTGCTAAGAACGAATGAATTTGTGAGATTGGTTTGACCCTCAAAGAAAAAATAAATGAAATTAAAACTGTTTTTTTAATAATGAAGTTTTCTAAAATAAATAAATGAGTGACATTGGTATTACCCTTTAAGAAGAAATAAAATAAAAGGGAAACATATAATAAAAAGTTGCACACAATTTACAAAGATATTATGTTTTTTGTAATACGCAAGAATAAGAATATAATAGTGAAATTTTTTGGGGGAAAATAAGTTTCATAATAAGGAATGAATTAGTGACATTGGTATTACCTTGAAAGAATAAAGAAAATGAAATCAAAACTAAAAATTGATTTTTTCTAAGGAATAATGAATTACTGGCATTGGTATTACCCTTTAAGAAGAAAGAAAATATATATAAAACAAATATAAATTGTACGCATAGTTTACACTGAGATTGTTCTTTTTAATAATATGCACGAAGGAAAAAAATCTAAGAAGAAATGAATTAGTTGCATTGCTATTACCTTTAAAGAAGAAATAAATTGAAATACAAATTAAAATATCAAATAATGATGTTTTCAAAAGAAGGATGAATTAGCTGCATTGGCATTACCTTTTATTAAGAATTGTTTTTTGACAAAATTTGCACACAATTTACTCACAGATGTGTTTTTTAATAATATGCAAGAATATCCATGTAAGAGTGGATTTTTTAAAAAAATCTAAGAAAGACTGAATTTGTGGCATTGGTATTACCTGCAAAGAAGAAAGAAAATGAAATGAAAATCATATCATATTCAAAGAATGAAGTTCTCTTAAGAAAAGTTAATTAGTTGCATAGGTATTATACTTGAAGAACGAAATAAAAAATAACTTAAAAATATGCACATAATTTTTCATTTATATTATACTTTTTGAAATAGGCAAAGAATAAGCATTTAATAGTGCCTCTATTCTTACTCTAGTGTAATTTACACACATATATGTATAGTACTTGCATGTATACACTTACACTCATGCAACGTCGCAAAAATACCCATAAAGAAAAAAGGAGAACTGAATAAAATGAAAATAATAAAATAATAAAAGAAACAAATACAATAAAAATAGGCATCGTAAACAACTTCAAGACCAATTGGAAAATTAATGACTCCAAACACGACTGATCCAAAAACTAAGCCCAAGAAGCCATGAAACAACATAAGAAAAACAAACATGAATCTTGACAAAAGAATCACGGTCAGACAAGTGACTTACCCAGATTTAAAATTCAGTCAACTTACATATAGCTAAAGTGATAAAGTTTAGCTTCATGTCGATGTGAGATACTTTGCAAGATTTTAGATGTGTAGAAGCGTTGAGGGAGGTTGTAGGGATGGGCCCGAGGGCATCTCCAACGCCGAACCCCAAATGGACATTGTATTTGTCCACGGATTGGTGCGGACTTCTGCAGAGACAATGATATTGGAGCCGTTCATCCAACCATGTCGCCTAAATGCTCACCTTTGTTTTTTATGTCCGCGAGCTCAAAATAATAGCATGCCAGATCTTCCATGAGTGGAAATATTCAAATGCAATATTAGTTCTAACTTAAGTATTACAATCCAACTAAATCTTGAAATAAAATAGTTTAAAGTTGAATTCAACTTCCACATATTGTTCTAGTTGTCTCCATTCATCTCCCACATATGCTGAATCAAATCTTCCTTGACCTGCTCATGAGTTGCTCAACGTCGAATTTGTTCATGAATTTGAACAAAGTCATCAAACGTGGTCAAGTTCGGATGTGAAAGTTGGATAGCATCACTCATGTTCTCAAATTCCAGACCTCCAACATCATCTTCATGTTGTGCATGATCACATGACATGTCATCACCTCCAACATGGTCTCTGGATCCCATTGTTTAGCGGGTCCACGAAGAACTGTAAAACAGGCTTGAAGCAGTCCAAATTCCCTCTCCACATCATTTCTAGCTTCTTCTTGTCTTTGGGCAAAGTTGCTCTTTTCTCACCAACTTTCTCAGAGATGGTCTCAATGAAGCTAGCCCACAGAGGATAGATATAGTCAAACAAATAGTAGCCCATGTTATACTGATGTCCATTGATAATAGAGTTGCAAGAGATGGCCATCGGGCCGCCGCCGCCTGGGAAGGAGCATAGGCGCCCCGAGCAATATTTTCCCATTGTGATGGATGGTGCTCAGGCGATGGAGGCCCAGTGCTCTAAGGATGTAATCTATCAGTGAATGTATTGCCGCTTATTCGGGCGAGTTTAAACTTTTGGTGCTTTTATGATACAGCTAGTTGGCATGATGAATATGCTCTATTAATTATTTTGACTCATGTGAGGCCGTTTTAAATTGAAAGGTACCATTCATCGGCTTCAACCCCCTTGCAGATACTGCATATGGTGTTTCTTCCTTAACACTTTAACCCTTAACCGACGTCTCGGTGCTCGGAGGCGGTTGTGTGTAGGAGAAATGAGGCAATCAGATTATGCAGCCTTAATGCTTTCACTTAGCCATACGAGCTTGACTGCGGGAGCTAGTGACTAGCCCCCAGTGTTCTCGTGATGTTCGTCTGTGCCGAGGATAACACCATCATCACTTGGTTTCTGTGATAGCAACCCTTCGTATGACACGGAGTAACCTGCATCGATTTTTAGTTTAACACTTGTCATCGGATCACCGACCAGTTCTCACTTATTATGACAGTCAGTTTTCGACTTTCTCCACTGAGGTACTTAACCAAACGAGCTGGAAGTACAATCGTAGTGGTTATCCCTTTACCCTCCTAGCCGAACAATGCAAAACGTAAGAGGGCAAGCACGGGAGCCAGGCAACCCAACTATTAACCGAAGACATAATTCGGAGCCGATTCATATAATGCAATATCCGAGACGCCAAGCACATAAGATATAGACAGTGTCGGAATGATGCTTGCAGCGAGCTTTACAGTCGAGCCCCCAGTTTATTAGCCGATCACATCTAAAACATGTATCAAACGAGTTTGGTTTGGCATGAAAAAGCGGAAAGAGATATGCAACATAGACATCTCTAATAGGACCGTAATTATAATCTTTATTTCTGATGAATGTGTGACGTCCAAACGTACAATTCAAACTATCGATTCAACTGTTACAGATACTGAGGGAGTCCTGGATTAGGGGGTGTCCGGATGGCCGGACTATGGCCTTTGTCCGGACTCCCGGACTATGAAGATACAAGATTGAAGACTTCGTCCCGTGTCCGGATGGGACTTTCCTTGGCATGAAAGGCAAGCTTGGCGATACGATATGAAGATCTCCTCCCATTGTAACCAACTCTGTGTAACCCTAGCCCTCTCCGGTGTCTATATAAACCGGAGAGTTTTAGTCCGTAGGTCGAACAACAATCATACCATAGGCTAGCTTCTAGGGTTTAGCCTCTCTGATCTCGTGGTAGATCAACTCTTGTACTACCCATACCATCAATATTAATCAAGCAGGAGTAGGGTTTTACCTCCATCGAGGGGGCCCGAACCTGGGTAAAAACATCGTGTCCCTTATCTCCTGTTACCATCCGCCTAGACGCACAGTTCGGGACCCCCTACCCGAGATCCGCCGGTTTTGACACCGACATTGGTGCTTTCATTGAGAGTTCCTCTGTGTCATCATTGACAGGTAGGATGCCGCACCCCGTCTTTAAAGATGGCACTGTTGCTAAAGGAGCTTTGGCTGTCGGCCAAACTCTCCGGCTAGGCAGTTTTTTGATGACTGCCTGTTCGGCCGCCGCGCCGGCGATGACCTCTCGGGTTATCGAATGCAATCTCCAGATCAGCTAGGAACTCGCAGAGCAGTTAGATCCGATCTAGCTCTCCTCCCTAAACGAGCTCTTGGATCGCATCGCCGCCCTAGGAGTCGCTACAGATTATGGCCAAATTGGGCTTAAACCCGATCAGAGAGAGATCGGCTCTCCCCAGGTCACCCACCATGTAGAAGTGGTGGAAGAAAAATGCGGCAAATTCCCACCCATCCTAAGGACCAGATGTGTACGGATTCCCGACCCCTCCAAGCCGGACATTCGCGGAGGGGAGGACGTCGCCCAAGCCCTGAACCTAAAGTCAGGCAGCAGGCCGGATTCATTGAACAACGTCCAAGAAAACAAGCTTCCGAATTCGGAATTCTCTTGGCCCCTGAGGCTTAGATCGGGCGAGGTTCCGGATTTAAGCTGTTTATCTATCTGCCCCCATTGAGAGTTCCTCTCTGTCGTCACCTTTAGGCCCGACGGCTTCCTCGATCCTCAACCACGATGAGGTCAAGGGTGAGACTTTTTTCCCCGGACAGATCTTCGTATTCGGCGGCTTCGCACTGCGGGCCAACTCGCTTGGCCATCTGGAGCAGATCGAAAGCTACGCCCCTGGCCATCAGGTCAGGTTTGGAAGCTTAAACTACACGGCCGACATCCGCGGGGACATGATCTTCGACGGATTCGAGCCACGGCCGAGCGCGCCGCACTGTCTCGATGTGCATGATCTAGCTCTGCCGCCGGACAGCGCCCAGAGTGCCGCTCAGGTGTCCGCTCTGACCATTAGCTCGGAGCCAACTGCGCCAGTCAGGGACGGACGATTGGACACCGCCCCCGGGGCCGCAACCTCTATGGCGATAGAGCCGAATACCAGCCTAGTCCTTTGCAAGGCCTGTGACTCCAAGGTGCCGGACTACGTTCCGGACTCCAAATATTCCGCACCCCTTCCGATTGAACCCAATTGGGCTCCGATCATGGAGTTCACCGCCGTGGACGTATTTCAGCACTCGCCCTTTGGCGATATCCTAGATTCACTAAAGTCTCTCTCTTTGTCAGGAGAGCCCTGGCCGGACTATGGTCGGCAGGGTTGGGATGCGGACGACGAAGAAATTCAAAACCCACCCACCACCCACTTTGTAGCCATTGTCGACGATCTAACCGACACGCTCGACTACGACTCCGAAGACATCGACAGTATGGACGCCGATAGAGGAGACGACCAAGAACCAGCACCTATAGGGAACTGGAAAGCCACCTCATCATACGATGTATACATGGTGGACACACCTAAAAGAAATGACAACGAGGATCAAAAGGGCGCAACCAGGGACTGCTCCCTTGAAAAACAATCAAAGCGGCAGCGTAAGCACCACGCCAAGCCCCACCTCGACAAAGACCCAGCCATAGAGCAGGGCGAATCAACGGAAGACGAACATGCCATCGAGCAACCGCCCAAACAGGGTGGACAATCCAAACAACCCATCCCCGGGAAAGATAATAGTCCGGACGACCTCACGCCGGACAAATTGCTGGAACACCGGAACCTCCACCAAAGGCTCGTTGTCGCTGCACGTAGCCTGAAAAAGCAGAAGCGGACGCTCAAAACAGCGGAAGATGCACTCGGGATCAGATGGGGCAAAGTAATCAATACCGCACACAAGTATGGCAACAGTCTTCACACAAAGAGCTATCCGAAGCGGAAACTACTACCGGAATTTGATGAAGAGGCCATAGAGCCCCCACAGTCAAAAAACAAGGAAGCCACAAGGTCGGATAGACGACCCCACGATCGATCTCAAGCGACAAAGGGCGCCGCACTCAATATGGCGCGCGATCCGCCCAAGGATTCGCATCAAAAAACTGGCCCAACCAGATCCATCTATGGGCAAAGAAAGCAAGCTCCAGTGAGCAATGCAATGCAAAAAATATCCGAACATCGCGGCACACCTACATACAGGGGCGCCGCACATCCCCTATGTTCTACCGATGAGGTGCTGGATCATGAATTTCCAGCGGGATTCAAGCCCGTGAACATAGAAGCATACGACGGGACAACAGACCCCGGAGTCTGGATCGAGGATTATATCCTCCACATACACATGGCCAGAGGAGATGACCTCCACGCCATAAAATACTTACCCCTTAAGCTCAAAGGGCCAGCCCGGCATTGGCTTAAAAGCCTTCCCGAAAACACCATGGGAAGTTGGGAAGCGCTCGAGGATGCTTTCCGCGCAAATTTTCAAGGGACCTATGTCCGACCTCCGGATGCAGATGATCTGAGTCATATAACTCAGTAGCCTGGAGAGTCAACCCGGGAACTCTGGAACAGATTCCTTACTAAAAAGAATCAGATAGTCGACTGTCCAGACGCCGAGGCCCTAGCAGCTTTCAAACATAGCGTCCGAGATGAATGGCTCGCCAGACACCTCGGCCAAGAAAAGCCAAGAACAATGGCCGCATTAACAAGCCTCATGACCCGCTTTTGCGCAGGAGAGGATAGCTGGTTGGCAAGAAGCAGCACCAGCGACCCGAGCACATCCAAACTCAGAGATGGAAACGAGAAACCGCGCTGTAACAAAGAACAGCGCCGAATCAAGGATAACAGCCCGATGAGCATGGCAGTCAACGCCGGATTCAAAAGCTCCCGACAAAATGAGAAAAAGCCGCCACCCAAAGATGACAGGGATGAGCTGTCTAACCTCAACAAAATCCTGGACAAAATATGTCAAATCCACAGTACTCCCTGGAGACCTGCAAACCATACCCACAGAGATTGTTGGGTCTTCATGCAGTCCGGCAAACTCAACGCCGAACACAAGGGGCTCGACACACCAAGCGAGGATGATGACGCACCCCACAAGCAGAACACTGGAGAACAAAAGAAGTTCCCACAAGAAGTCAAAACAGTAAATTCACTTCAGACGACAAAAGGGAAAAACAGAATGGTGCTTACGAAGACACGCGCCATACGCCCAGCCCTAGAGGAGCACCACCACTAGTTGTTACAACCAATCACCTTTGATCATCAGGATTACTCCAGAGGAGCCCGGAACGCAGGATGGACTGCCTTGGTCTTGAATCCGATTATTGACGGACTCCAATTTACACAAGTCCTTATGGACGGTGGCAGTGACTTAAACCTGTTATATCAGGACACAATCCGCAAACTAGGGGTAAACCCAGCTATAATCCGCCATGGCAACACTTCCTTTCAAGGAGTCACGCCGGGTCCAGATACCCAGAGTATGGGTTCCCTTTCGTTAAAAGTCACGTTCGGCTCACCCGACAACTTCCGAAGCAAAAAGCTAACATTCCACATCGCCCCATTCGTAAGTCCCTATCAAGCGCTACTAGGACGTGAAGCTTTCGCCCGCTTTAATGCAATACCGCATTATGCATCCCTTACACTTAAAATGCCCGGCCCACAAGGCATCATCTCATTACAGGGGAATATCAATTGACCCCTAAAGTACGGGTAATGGTGCGGCCGCCTGGACAGCCGCACACTAATCCAGCCCTACTATCCCAGACACGGCTCGACGAGTCCGGCGTAAACATACATAGGCTTAATAGCTGCATAACACTGTACAAGGGGCTCCGCGTGTTCACGCCAGGAGACAATATGGCTCAATTCTGGCTCCAACTATATTCTGTTTATTTTAATATAGATTTCTTGCATGCTTATTTTTTACTAAGTTCCTCTCTTTCGCAGACGAACATCGTGCGACGCCTGTCCAGGATACGGCACAACGGAGACATAGGCGCAGACGTGCAGTAGGGACCCGTTTCAAGGATTCTTTTCGGATTAAGACCCTACGTAAACCTTTTTTACTATCTCTTGTTGACAACATCCCCCGGTTTTCGCTATAACCAAGGAGGAGGCTAGCGTCTTGGCATGTGGCCACGCCAGAATTTTGCGCGTACCTGGACACCAGGGGCTTTTTTACCAAGGGCTCTATTTCGGCCCGTCTTAATAAAGACCGAATACCTTAGGGAGTGTTCGGCGTCGCGAGTTTGGCCTTATATGCATCAGCTCCGAATCATGTCTTTGGTCAAATGTTGGGTTTGCCCGGCTCCTGTGTTTTGCTGCCTTACGTTCCGTTATATCGGCTAACGCGGCACCAGGAGAACTACTGCGATTGTGCCCCGGTTCGGCCAGGCGAGCACCTCAGTAGAGAAAGCCGAAAACTGACTGTCATGATATAGCGAGAGACTGGTCAACCACTCGATGACTCTCAGAATCTTTAGGATTCCTCTGCATTAACGAAGGACCGCTTCCCGGTCAAGCACACACGCGCCCCAAATTCGGGCGAGCGCGGTGCCTTTCGGGGCTATTGAGTAGCGCCAATGTCAAACTCCTATGGCTAAGTGAAAGTGATAAAGCATTATAGTCCAGTTGCCTAGTTCGCCGCTCTATCACCTCCTTTGTAGGACCAAGACGTTGGATTAAGTGTGAAAAGGCGCCTTTTTTGCGAACACCCCCGCATTATATGCGTGGGGGCTGAAGCCAACGACTGCCATCTTTCAGGTTATATACACATATACATTAACGGCCGCAGAGGAGGTATTATAATTCTTGCAAGCACAAGTATAAAAAGCTTTTATATTCTATCAAAATATTCCTTTTACAATAGCACATGCTATTCGAACACATCATCCTTCGAGCACTGCGCTTCTATTAGACGAGCGCCCAGAAGAACTTCCTCAAAGTAGTGCCTGGCAGGTACCCGACCTTCGTCTGAATCCCGGGATGCAACAACACTGGACTTCACATCCGCCCAGTATGTCTTGACACAGGCAAGAGCCATTTGTGCACCCTCTATGCACGCCGACCTCTTCATTGCATCAACATGCGGCACAGAACCAAGGAACTGCTGCACCAATCCGAAATAACTCTTCGGCTCTGGCTCCCCCAGCCACAAACGACTCGCAACATACTTCATGGCGAGTCCGGATAACCTGTTCAGCTCCGCCCAGGTGGCCAAATGGTCGGATACTGAAAGTGGGCGTTCGGGATTGTGGAACTGCGACCAAAAAAGTTCTTCCAATTTATGGTCACCTCGACCTCGGAAGTGTTCGGTTGCGTCTGCCGCACTCGCTGCCAAATCCAGATAAGTGTTTTATGGGCGGCTCATTAACGCGACTGGGGGGGGGGGGGTAAATGAAAAAAAACCTGGCTTTTCACATTCGTTTGACACGTTGAAGATCGTCATTTTTGAACCCCTCTCTTTACTTACGGCTTGGAGGAAAGCTGATCCCCTTGAGGGCGCAATGCGGCCGGGGCAGTCTCCAGCGCCGGATCCTCTGACAAAGATTTCTTCCCCCGTTTTGAGGTCATCCCCTCCGGGTCATCAGAGGCACTCCTTTTCTTTCCCAGGTTGGGGGAATTCTCGATTCCTCCCTTCCTGACAGTCTCCTTCGTGGAGGCGGTAGCTCCTTGGTTCCCCTCTTCGCCCTCTGCCGAAAGCATAATTCCCAGCATCCTGGTTAACACGGGCTCCAGCGCGGTCTCGGGCAGGGGGGCTGGACACCTGATAAGCTTTGCCTTCGCTATCCACTCCTGTTCAAAGGATAGCTCTATTAAAAGGCCACTTTATGATGAAAATGCGGATGGTGTTCCAAATACGGGGCTACTTACCTTAGCATCCTGGCAATTGCAGCTCAGACATGCGTCCTCGGACGAGTCCGGACACCTTGCTTGTGGTTTGAAGAACAATTTGTACATCTCCACGGGCATCGCGCCCATAAAATGTTGGAGGACTCGCGGTCCCTCCGGATTAAATTCGCATAGGCGGAGAGGGTGACGTTTGCAGGGCGGCGTGCGGCGAATCAGCATGACTTGTGCCACCACGGTCAAGTTAATATCTCTTTCGAGGAGATCTCGAATGCGGTCCTGCAGTAGGGGCACGTCTTTGGACGACCCCCAGATAAGCCCTTCATTGGCCCATGATGCTCGCCGTGGTGGGGGACCCGAGCGAAAAGCATGTGGTGTCACCCATGTGGTGCCCCTGGGGGCTGTGATGTAAAACTAGTCCCGTTGCCATAAGCTGAACTCTTCTTGGAAAGTGCCCTCGGGCCATGGAGCGCCGGCTATCTTGCTTATGATAGCTCCTCCGCACTCAGCTTGCTGCCCCTTGATCATCTTCGGCTCCACCTTGAAGGTTCTAAGCCACAGTCCGAAGTGAGGGGTGATATGGAGGAAGGCCTCACACACGACAATGAATGACGAAATTTGGAGGATGGACTCCGGAGCTAAGTCGTGGAATTCCAGCCCGTAATAGAACATCAGCCCCCTCATGAAGGGATCAATCGGGAAGCCTAGCCCCCGAAGGAAGTGAGATGTGAACACCACGCTCTCACCGGGCTGGGGAGAGGGAATGGCCTGCCCTTGAGCAGGCAGCCTATGCAAGATTTCGCTGGTTAGATACCTGGCATCTCTCAGCTTTCGCACGTCTTGTTCCGTAATGGAGGAAGGCACCCACCGGCCTTGAAGGTCAGAGCCGGACATCGTCGAAGGTCCAAAGCGCCTAAAACTAGAAGCTTTGAGTGTTGGAACTCGAGGCGAGGGGCGGATTCGATTGGATTGAAAGAGAAGGGAGTCGAGCCTTGGTCTCTTTATAAAGGAGTTGAATACCAAGAGCCCTCCCCGTAACCATTTGGGACTCGCTTTCAATTAGAGAGTCATACCAAAAGGCACGGTTGGGTTACCCACGCCCGTATTGATGAGAATCCCGGAATAAGGGGACACGATCTCTGCTTTGACAAGACGTGCCAAGGAAACCGCCTCGCTAAACACGCTGAGGTGGAACAGTAAAACAATTCGAATAAAGGCTTGACCGTGGTGTGATGTCACGCTGCAGAATACATCAGCAGATTAGATTTGTGCAGAAATTATTCTCTCTACGGCGGTATGTGGAACTTATTTTTGTAGAGCCGGACACTATCCTTGTGTTCAACATCTTCTATGAAGTATTCGGAGGAGGAACCCGCCTTGCAATGCCGAAGACAACTTGCACGCCGGACTCGTCGTCATTGAAGCCTGGTTCAGGGGCTACTGAGGGAGTCATGGATTAGGGGGTGTCCGGATGGCTGAACTATGACCTTTGGCCGGACTCCCGGACTATGAAGATACAAGATTGAAGACTTCGTCCCGTGTCTGGATGGGACTTCCCTTGGTGTGGAAGGCAAGCTTGGCGATACGATATGAAGATCTCCTCCCATTGTAACCGACTCTGTGTAACCCTAGCCCTCTCCGGTGTCTATATAAACAAGAGAGTTTTAGTCCGTAACACGAACAACAATCATACCATAGGCTAGCTTCTAGGGTTTAGCCTCTCTGATCTCGTGGTAGATCAACTCTTGTACTACCCATACCATCAATATTAATCAAGCAGGAGTAGGGTTTTACCTCCATCGAGAGGGCCCGAACCTGGGTAAAAACATCATGTCCCTTGTCTCCTATTACCATCCACCTAGAGGCACAGTGTGGGACCCCCTACCCGAGATCCGCCGGTTTTGACACCGACATTAATCGCCGCACTATGAAGATCTCCTCCCATTTAACCGACTCTGTGTAACCCTAGCCTGCGGCGCACCGAACACTTCAAGTGGATGGATGCCGCCACGGCCGGACTCGAAGAAATCAAAGCCATACTGGCAACAAATCCGGTCCTGGCCGCGCCCAACACGGGCGAACCAATGCTATTATACATCGCGACAACCCATCAAGTTGTAAGCGCGGTGCTCGTTGTCGAACGAGAAACGGACGGACACAAGTTCCCTCTCCAAAAACCAGTTTACTATGTGTCCACTGTCCTAACTCCATGCAAGTCACGGTACCCGCATTATCAAAGGATAGCATACATGGTGTTCATGGCATCCCGGAAGCTGCGACACTATTTCCAAGAGTGTTCAATAACAGTGGCATCCGAAGTACCTCTTAATGATATTATAAACAACCGCGAAGCAACGGGCCGGATTGCCAAATGGGCCATTGAGCTCCTCCCATTCGATATAACTTACAAGCCACGACGAGCTATCAAATCACAGGTTTTGGCTGATTTCATCGCCGAATGGACCGAAGCCGAGCTCCCTAAAGAGTACGGCACATATACCAGTTGGATCATGCACTTCGACGGCTCCAAAATGTTGGCTGGCCTGGGGGCTGGTGTCGTTCTGACGTCCCCTACAGGAGATACTGTCCAATACGTACTTCAGATAATGTACATGGACTCCAACAACGTAGCCGAATACGAGGCCCTTCGACATGGTCTCCGGATGGCAGTCTCCATGGGCATTCAGTGCCTAGAGGTCCGCAGGGATTCAAACCTCGCGGTATCCCAAATAAATGGAGACTTTGACGCCAAGGATCCAAAAATGGCAGCTTATCGCAACGCCGTCTTAAAGATGTCAGCTCGGTTTGAGGGGCTCGAATTTCACCATATAGCCCGGGAGAACAACTAGGCAGCAGACGTGTTGGCACGCATCGGTGCAAAGCGCGATGCCGTCCCTCCCAACATCTTCCTAGAGAGGCTTTTCAAGCCATCCGTATCATGGGAGGGGGAGTTCGGAAACCACAGCCCGGACATAACCACACTACCCCTCACCGAACATTCTAACACAGTTGGTGGCTCTGCCAATGAAACAACACCGTCAGCCCACACAATAATGGCAGTCATTACCCCATGGACAGAACCATTCCTAGCCTACCTAACTAGGCAGGAACTTCCCGAGGACCAAAACGAGGCCCGCAACATAGTGCGGCGATCTAAAGCCTACAAAGTGCACGAGGGAGAGCTTGATAAGAAGAGCACAACCGGAGTCCTTCAAAGGTGTATCTCCGAAGAAGAAGGGCGAAATCTTCTGGATGAAATTCGTGCCGGACTCGGCGGGCACCACGCCGCAGCCCGGGCCCTTGTAATCAAGGCCTTCCGTACCAGATTTTATTGGCCGATGGCCCAGGCAGACGCTCAGGACTTAGTGCAGTGATGCGTTGGTTGCCAATTATTCGCTAATCAAAGCCACATGCCGCCTACCGCCCTACAAACCATACCCATTACCTGGCCTTTTGCAGTCTGGGGGCTTGACATGGTTGGACCCCTTAAAGGAGGAACCCACAAGAAAAAATATCTACTGGTCATGGTGGACAAATTCACCAAATGGATAGAGGCCAAGCCTGTAAAGACGGCCGAATCCGGACCGGTGATAGACTTCATATCCGGGGTTGTACACCGTTATGGCGTCCCCCATAGCATCATAACTGACAACGGCACAAACTTTACGGCCGACGAAGTTAAACTCTGGTGCAAAAACATGGGCATCAAGCTCGACTACGCTTCAGTCTATCACCCACAAACTAACGGTCAAGTCGAACGAGCCAACGATCTTATCATGAGCGGCATCAAACCCAGACTAGTGCGATCCCTCAAGGAATCCAACACGCACTGGGTAGAGGAGCTTGACTCCATACTCTGGGGGCTGCGGACCACGCCGAATCGCACTACCGGATTCACACCATTTTTTATGGTATACGACGCAGAGGCAGTTCTGCCCTGCGACATAATCCATGACTCACCTCGAATGCGCATGTACGAATAAAGAGAAGCCGAGCTCGATCAGCAGGATAGCTTGGACGCATTGGAGGAGGAGCGCGACGTGGCAAAAGCCCGTTCCGCATTCTATCAACAGCAGGCTCGAAGATATCAAAGCAGAGAAGTACGGGCCAAAACTTATAACGTTGGCGAACTAGTTCTACGCCTGCCGGACAAGAAAAAGGACAAGCTAAAGCCCAAATTGGAGGGTCCCTTCATAATCGACCAAGTATTGACTGGTGGAGCGTACCGTCTGCGAAACGCATCGGAGAACCGACTCGAGCCGAACCGATGGAACGCAGCACGCCTACGAAGATTCTACGCCTAGCGCCGGACTCCGTGTTCGTCTCCTCCCTCTGTCCCTTTTTTTCACATTAGCTGTCTGGCACTTCTCTCCTTCTCTCTACCTTTCTTCTCCCAATCCCTTAAGGGCTTGCCTTCGCATTGTTCGCACATACTTGACGCGCCACCCGCGCTCATCATACCTGGGGGCTTCTTTATCAGAAGTTTATATAAACGGGCCTCATGTGTGACACTTCTGCATGAACCTTTTATACACCATTATATGCATCGATATGACTTCAGTTTTGGCCAAGCTGGGTTGCCTAGCTCCTGTGCTTACCCCTACGTTCCCGTTCATTCGGCTAGGTGGTAAAGGGAGCACCTCTGTGATTGTTACTGCCGGGTCAGCCGGATGTGTACCTCAGACTGGGTGAAGCCGACAGCTAGCGTTCTTAAGGGAATATTCGGTCGGTGAACTAAAAGATGATTTTTTTTCTTATTTATCTATCTGCCCCTAGATGCTTTTCTGCTCTTTTTAGCAGTTCGGACATGCACTTTAGGGCATGCCTCCCAGGGAAAGGAACCCCTAACGGAACTATTATCCCTGGAAGATGTTTCTTACTAACCATGTAATATAACATAACTAGTTGGGCACTTGTCTGCTAAAGCAATTATGACCCCTACGCCTTGTCTCCATGCATGCCCCGGTTCTTACATAATCGAGAGGGTATTCGGACACACTCCGGACTATAGGGTCCAGAGGTCGAAGTGAAAAGGTCCGCGATGACAAACGATCTACAATCCGGCTATAAGGCATTTTTCATGTCATTTTAAATTACAGAGTCAATCTGACTCGGTATATTCTTCTTCAATACCATCCAACAGGCGGTCTAATTTACAGTCCTGTTGAGAATACTTTGCAGCCAGCTCTACCTGGTCATATACTAAGCTGACAGGGATCTCCTTTCCGTCAGGACCCATAGGGCCGACCTCGGCCATCTAGTTCGGGTCAGCCTTCGTGTACCGAGTCTTCACCATGGCCCAGGCCTCCCCGGCACCTTGACGGCAGGCCGATATCTTCCACAACCGAAAGCGCTGCCGCACTCCCTCCAGCTTCTTTGCAAGCTCCCCAAGGCCTTCGGGCATGGAGAGGGATGGCCACATAGCCTGGACAACGCCTTGCATTGCCTGCCGAACTTGTTCGTGCAGTTGCGACAGCTCAGGAAGAAGGTCCCCCGTTGAACCGGGCATTTCCTCCGAAGGACGACCTATCAGCAGACCTACGGACATAGCTCTGTCAATCGACTTCCTCGCCGAATTCTTTTTTCGAAGATTCGTTCAAGCACTTACTAAAAATGCTGCGTTGAAGTCGCCGATTCTCCTTTATGAAAGCAGACAGCTAAATACGAACATCCTTTAGTTCCTCGCCCAGCTGGGTATTGGCGTCTTGAAGTTTGTTCTTCTCTTGCCTCACCCTCGTCAGCACGCTCTCGCCAGCCTTTAGTTGGCGTAGGAGTTGTTGCTTGTCCGGATTTACTCCGGCCCCATCTGCACTATTATCGTCAGAGTTGCACACATGCCGCACTTCACAATGGAATTGTCTTTCGAAGCATATATTACCTGAGGGGGGCCCCTTGGCATTATCTGAAGCGGCCAGTGCGGCCTCGAGTTGGGCCTTGCACTCTTCCAGCTCCTAGGACAGTTGTGTGTTCTTCTTTGTAAGACCCTGCATCACATATGATCCTTAAAACAGTTATCTTAACTGTTTCAAGTCTTGGGGGCTACTGACATATATAACCTTCAATTTTACTCACCTGTATGCCTTTTACATACTGCTCTGTGGCTCTGGCTAGACCATTTTGGGCGGCACGGAGGTACGCATCTCCCGTATTAAAGGCGTCGAACGCCTCTGGGGAAAAACATGGGTCACGAAGAACAGTCCGGCGACACCTGTGGTTCATGGCACTCTCCACCTCTGAATTGGTGGCAGATAGCCCGTCTGCGTCCTCTGTCGGAGGAACGCCCGAGGCGCGCTCAGTGTCCGCCTCCGCTTCCGGACCCGGCCTTGAAGCCTGGCCGGTGGATATAGTCCGGCGGGCTCTCTTCCTCCTAAGAAGAGCATGAGTGTTAGTATCACTTGAGGGCATAAACCCTAGGCGTTAAATTCGCACGCCGTACCATTGCGCCGGAATCTCGATCTGGTCCGCACTTCTTTTTGGCCCGCCTGGCTTCAGCGGCCCTTGTTGGCAGCTGTTGGGGAACTTAGTAATTTCAAAAAAATTCCTACGCACACGCAAGATCATGGTGATGTATAGCAACGAGAGGGGAGAGTGTTGTCTACGTACCCTCGTAGACCGAAGCGGAAACATTAACGCAACATAGAGGAAGTAGTCGTACGTCTTCCCGGTCCAACCGATCCAAGCACCGTTACTCCGGCACCTCCGAGTTCTTGACACACGTACAGCTCGATGACGCACCCCGATCTCCGATCCAGCAAAGCTACGGGGAGGAGTTCCGTCAACACGACGGCGTGGTGACGATCTTGATGTTCAACCGTCGTAGGGCTTCGCCTAAGCACCGCTACAATATGACCGAGGTGTAATATCATGGAGAGGGGCATCGCACACGGCTAAGGAACGATCACGAAGATCAACTTGTGTGTCTATGGGGTGCCCCCTGCCCCCGTATATAAAAGAGTGGAGGAGGGGAGGGCCGGCCCTCTCTATGGCGCGCCCTAGGGGAGTCCTACTCCCACCGGGAGTAGGATTCCCCCTTTCCTAGTCCAACTAGGAATCCTTCCAAGTATTAGGAGTAGGAGACAAGGAAGGGGGAGGGAGAAGGGAAGGAAGGAGGGGGCGCAACCCCTCCCCCTAGTCCAATTCGGACTAGGCCTTGGGGGGCGCGCGGCCTGCCCTAGGCAGCCCCTCTCTCTTTCCCGTATGGCCCAAGAAGGCCCAATACTTCTCCCCCGGCGAATTCCCGTAACTCTCCGGTAGTCCGATAAATATCCGAATCACTCGGAACCTTTCCAAACTCCGAATATAGTCATCCAATATATCGATCTTTACATCTCGATCATTTCGAGACTCCTCGTCATGTCTGCGATCTCATCCGGGACTCCGAAATCCTTCGGTACATCAAAACTCATAAACTCGTAATATAACTGTCATCGAAACCTTAAGCGTGCGGACCCTACGGTTCGAGAACAATGTAGACATGACCGAGACACGTCTCCGGTCAATAACCAATAGCGGGACCTGGATGCCCATATTGGTTCCTACATATTCTACGAAGATCTTTATCGGTCAGACCGCATAACAACATACGTTATTCCCTTTGTCATCGGTATGTTACTTGCCCGAGATTCGATCGTCGGTATCCAATACCTAGTTCAATCTCGTTACCGGCAAGTCTCTTTACTCGTTTCGTAATACATCATCTCGCAACTAACTCATTAGTTGCAATGCTTGCAAGGCTTAAGTGATGTGCATTACCGAGAGGGCCCAGAGATACCTCTCCGACAATCGGAGTGACAAAACCTAATCTCGAAATACGCCAACCCAACATGTACCTTTGGAGACACCTGTAGTACTCCTTTATAATCACCCAGTTACGTTGTGACGTTTGGTAGCACCCAAAGTGTTCCTCCGGTAAACGGGAGTTGCATAATCTCATAGTCATAGGAACATGTATAAGTCATGAAGAAAGAAATAACAACATACTAAACGTTCGGGTGCTAAGCTAACGGAGTGGGTCATGTCAATCAGATCATTCAACTAATGATGCGATCCCGTTAATCAAATAACAACTCTTTTGTCTATGGTTAGGAAACATAACCACCTTTGATTAACAAGCTAGTCAAGTAGAGGCATACTAGTGCCACTCTGTTTGTCTATATATTCAGACATGTATTATGTTTCCGGTTAATACAATTCTAGCATGAATAATAATCATTTATCATGATATAAGGAAATAAATAATAACTTTATTATTGCCTCTAGGGCATATTTCCTTCCGTCTCCCACTTGCACTAGAGTCAATAATCTAGATTACATCACCATGTGATTAACATCGATAGTTCACATCATCATGTGATTAACACCCATAGTTCACATCGCCATGTGACCAACACCCAAAGGGTTTACTAGATTCAGTAATCTAGTTCACATCGCTATGTGATTAACACCCAAAGAGTACTAAGGTGTGATCATGTTTTGCTTGTGAGAGAATCTTAGTCAACGGGTCTTTCACATTCAAATTCGTTATGTATTTTGCAATTTTCTATGTCTAAAATGCTCTGCACGGAGCTACTCTAGCTAATTGCTCCCACTTTCAATATGTATCTAGATCGAGACTTAGAGTCATCTAGATCGGTGTCAAAACTTGCATCGACGTAACCCTTTACGACGAACATTTTGTCACTTCCATAATCGAGAAACATATCCTTATTCCACTAAGGATAATTTTGACCGCTGTCCAGTGATCTACTCCTAGATCACTATTGTACTCCCTTACCAAACTCAGTGTAGGGTATACAATAGATCTGGTACACAGCATGGCATACTTTATAGAACCTATGGCCAAGGCATAGGGAATGACTTTCATTCTCTTTCTATCTTCTGTCGTGGTCGGGTTTTGAGTCTTACTCAATTTCACACCTTGTAACACAGGCAAGAACTCTTTCTTTGACTGTTCCATTTTGAACTACAAAATC
This sequence comes from Triticum aestivum, assembly GCF_018294505.1. NCBI lineage: Eukaryota > Viridiplantae > Streptophyta > Magnoliopsida > Poales > Poaceae > Triticum > Triticum aestivum. Next base: position 128,947,928 of record NC_057804.1, on the reverse strand, counting down.
TTGTCAAGGTATGTACTCATTGAAAAAACTTATCAAGCGTCTTGATCTATCTCTATAGATCTTGATGCTCAATATGTAAGCAGCTTCACCGAGGTCTTTCTTTGAAAAACTCCTTTCAAACACTCCTTTATGCTTTGTAGAATAATTCTACATTATTTCCGATCTACAATATGTCATTCACATATACTTATCAGAAATGCTGTAGTGCTCCCACTCACTTTCTAGTAAATACAGCCTTCACCGCAAGTCTGTATAAAACTATATGCTTTGATCAACTTATCAAAGCGTATATTCCAACTCCGAGATGCTTGCACCAGTCCATAGATGGATCGCTGGAGCTTGCGTATTTTGTCAGCACCTTTAGGATTGACAAAACCTTCTGGTTGCATCATATACAACTCTTCTTTAAATCCATTAAGGAATGTAGTTTTGTTTATCCATTTGCCAGATTTCATAAAAATGCGGCAATTGCTAACATGATTTGTACAGACTTCAACATCGCTACAAGTGAGAAAATTTCATCATAGTCAACACCTTGAACTTTGTCAAGAACCTTTTTCGACAAGTCTAGCTTTGTAGATAGTAACACTACTATCAACGTCCGTCTTCCTCTTGAATATCCATTTATTTTCTATGGTTTGCCGATCATCGGGCAAATCCATCAAAGTCCATACTTTGTTCTCATACATGGATCATATCTCAGATTTCATGGCCTCAAACCATTTTGCGGAATCTGGGCTCATCATCGCTTCCTCATAGTTCGTAGGTTCATCATGATCTAGTATCATGACTTCCAGAACAGGATTGCCGTACCACTCTGGTGCGGATCTTACTCTGGTTTACCTACGAGATTCGGTAGTAACTTGATCTGAAATTACATGATCATCATCATTAGCTTCCTCACTAATTGGTGTAGTAGTCACAGGAACAGATTTCTGTGATGAACTACTATCCAACAAGGGAGAAGGTACAATTACCTTATCAAGTTCTACTTTCCTCCCACTCACTTCTTTCGAGAGAAACTCCTTCTCTAGAAAGGATCCATTCTTAGCAACGAATGTCTTGCCTTCGGATCTGTGATAGAAGGTGTACCCAACTTTCTCCTTTGGGTATCCTATGAAGACACATTTCTCAGATCTGGGTTTGAGCTTATCAGGATGAAACTTTTTCACATAAGCATCACAACCCCAAACTTTAAGAAACGACAGCTTAGGTTTACTGCTAAACCATAGTTCATACGGTGTCGTCTCAACGGATTTAGATGGTGCCCTTTTAAACGTGAATGCAGCTGTCTCTAATGCACAACCCCAAAACGATAGTGGTAAAACCGATAAGAGACATCATAGATCGCACCATATCCAATAAAGTGTAGTTACGACGTTCGGACACACCATAACGTTGTGGTGTTCCAGGTGGCGTGAGCTGTGAAACTATTCCACATTGTTTTAATTGAAGACCAAACTCGTAACTCAAATATTCGTCTCCGCGATCAGATCGTAGAAACTTTATTTTTCTTGTTACGATGATTTTTCCACTTCACTCTGAAATTCTTTGAACTTTTCAACTATTTCAGACTTATGTTTCATTAAGTAGATATACCCATATCTGCTCAAATCATCTGTGAAGGTTAGAAAATAACGATACTTGCCACGAGCCTTAACACTCATCGGATCGCATACATCGGTATGTATTATTTCCAATAAGTCAGTAGCTCGTTCCATTATTCCGGAGAACGGAGTTTTAGTCATCTTGCCCAAAAGGCACGGTTCGCAAGCATCAAATGATTCATAACCAAGTGATTCCGAAAATCCATCTTTATGGAGTTTCTTCATGCGCTTTACACCGATATGACCCAAACGGCAGCGCCACAAATAAGTTGCACTATCATTATTAACTTTGCATATTTTGGCATCAATATTATGAATATGTGTATCACTATGATCGAGATCCAACAAACTATTTTCATTGGGTGTATGACCATTGAAGGTTTTATTCATGTAAACAGAACAACAATTATTCTCTGATTTTAAATGAATAACCGTATTGCAATAAACATGATCAAATCATATTCATGCTTAACGCAAACGCCAAATAACATTTATTTAGGTTCTACACAAATCTCGAAAGTGTAGGGAGAGTGTGATGATGATCATATCAATCTTGGAACCACTTCCAACACACATCGTCACTTCACCCTCAACTAGTTTCTGTTTATTCTGTAACTCCTGTTTCGAGTTACTAATCTTAGCAACCGAACAAGTATCAAATACTCAGGGGTTACTATAAACACTAGTAAGGTACACATCAATAACCTGTATATCAAATATACCCTTGTTCAGTTTGCCATCCTTCTTATCCACCAAATATTCAGGGTATTTCCGTTTCCAGTGACCATTTCCTTTGCAGTGTAAGCACTTAGTTTCAGGCTTTGGTTCAGCTTTGGGCTTCTTCATGGGAGTGACAACTTGCTTGTCATTCTAGTTGAAGTTCCCTTTCTTTCCCTTTGCCCTTTTACTTGAAACTAGTGATCTTGTCAACCATCAACACTTGATGCTCTTTCTTGATTTCTACCTTCGTCGATTTCAACATCACGAAGAGCTCGGGAATCGTTTTCGTCATCCCTTGCATACTATAGTTCATCACAAAGTTCTACTAACTTGGTGATGGTGACTAGAGAACTCTGTCAATCACTATCTTATCTGGAAGATTAACTCCCACTTGATTCAAGCGATTGTAGTACCCAGACAATCTGAGCACATGCTCACTAGTTGAGCGATTCTCCTCCATCTTTTAGCTATAGAACTTGTTGGAGACTTCATATCTCTCTACTCGGGTATTTGCTTGAAATATTAACTTCAATTCCTGGAACATCTCATATGGTCCATGACGTTCAAAACGTCTTTGAAGTCCCGATTCTAAGCCGTTAAGCCTGGTGCACTAAACTATCAAGTAGTCATCATATTGAGCTAGCCAAACATTCATAACGTTTGCATCTGCTCCTGCAATAGGTTTGTCACCTAGCGGTGCATCAAGAACATAATTCTTCTGTGCAGCAATGAGGATAAACCTCAGATCATGGATCCAATCCGCATCATTGCTACTAACATATTTCAACATAGTTTTCTCTAGGAACACATATAAAAATAAACATATGAAAGCAACAACGTGAGCTATTGATCTACAACATAATTTGCAAAATACTACCAGGACTAAGTTCATGATAAATTAAAGTTCAATTAATCATATTACTTAAGAACTCCCACTTAGAAAGACATCCCTCTAATCTTCTAAGTGATCACGTGATCCAAATCAACTAAACCATAACCGATCATCACGTGAGATGGAGTAGTTTTCAATGGTGAACATCACTATGTTGATCATATCTACTATATGATTCACGCTCGACCTTTCGGTCTCCGTGTTCCGAGGCCATATCTACATATGCTAGGCTCGTCAAGTTTAACCTGAGTATTCCGCGTGTGCAAAACTGGCTTGCACCCGTTATAGATGGACGTAGAGCTTATCACACCCGATCATCACGTGGTGTCTGGGCATGACGAACTTTGGCAACGGTGCATACTCAGGGAGAACACTTCTTGATAATTAGTGAGAGATCATCTTATAATGCTACCGTCAAACAAAACAGAATAAGATGTATAACAGATAAACATCATATGCAATCAAAATATGTGACATGATATAGCCATGATCATCTTGCGCCTTTGATATCCATCTCCAAAGTACTGTCATGATCTCTATCGTCACCGGCACAACACCATGATCTTCATCATCTTGATCTATATCAATGTGTCGTCACATGGTCGTCTCGCCAACTATTGCTCTTGCAACTATTGCTATCGCATAGTGATAAAGTAAAGCAATTATTTGGCACTTGCATCTTATGCAACAAAGAGACAACCATAGAGCTTTAGCCAGTTGCCGATAACTTCAACAAAACATGATCATCTTATACAACAACTTATATCTCATCACGTCTTGACCATATCACATCACAACATGCCCTGCAAAAACAAGTTAGACGTCCTCTACTTTGTTGTTGCAAGTTTTACGTGGCTGCTACGGGCTGAGCAAGAACCGTTCTTACCTACGCATCAAAACCACAACGATAGTTTGTCAAGTTGGTGCTGTTTTAACCTTCGCAAGGACCGGGCGTAGCCACACTCGGTTCAACTAAAGTTGGAGAAACTGACACCCACCAGCCACCTGTGTGCAAAGCACATCGGTAGAACCAGTCTTGCGTAAGCGTACGCGTAATGTCGGTCCGGGCCGCTTCATCCAACAATACCGCCGAACCAAAGTATGACATGCTGGTAAGCAGTATGAATTGTATCGCCCACAACTCACTTGTGTTCTACTCGTGCATATAACATCAACGCATAAAACCTAGGCTCGGATGCCACTGTTGGGGCACGTAGAAATTTCAAAAAAAATTCCTACGCACACGCAAGATCATGGTGATGTATAGCAACGAGAGGGGAGAGTGTTGTCTACGTACCCTCATAGACCGAAGCGGAAGCGTTGACGCAACGTAGAGGAAGTAGTCGTACGTCTTCCCGGTCCAACCGATCCAAGCACCGTTACTCCGGCACCTCCGAGTTCTTGACACACGTACATCTCAATGACGCACCCCGAGCTCCGATCCAGCAAAGCTTCGGGGAGGAGTTCCGTCAGCACGACGGCGTGGTGACGATCTTGATGTTCAACCGTCGCAAGGCTTCGCCTAAGCACCGCTACAATATGACCGAGGTGTAATATCGTGGAGGGGGGCACCGCACACGGCTAAGGAACGATCACGAAGATCAACTTGTGTGTCTATGGGGTGCCCCCTGCCCCCGTATATAAAGGAGTGGAGGAGGGGAGGGCCGGCCCTCTCTATGGCGCGCCCTAGGGGAGTCCTACTCCCACCGGGAGTAGGATTCCCCCTTTCCTAGTCCAACTAGGAATCCTTCCAAGTATTAGGAGTAGGAGACAAGGAAGGGGGAGGGACAAGGGAAGGAAGGAGGGGGCGCAGCCCCTCCCCCTAGTCCAATTCGGACTAGGCCTTGGGGGGGGGGGCGCGGCCTACCCTAGGCAGCCCCTCTCTCTTTCCCGTATGGCCCAATAAGGCCCAATACTTCTCCCCCGGCGAATTCCCGTAACTCTCCGGTACTCCGATAAATACCCGAATCACTCGGAACCTTTCCGAACTCCGAATATAGTCGTCCAATATATCGATCTTTACGTCTCGACCATTTCGAGACTCCTCGTAATGTCCCTGATCTCATCCGGGACTCCGAACTCCTTCGGTACATCAAAACTCATAAACTCATAATATAACTGTCATCGAAACCTTAAGCGTGCGGACCCTACGGTTCGAGAACAATGTAGACATGACCGAGACACGTCTCCGGTCAATAACCAATAGCGGGACCTAGATGCCCATATTGGTTCCTACATATTCTACGAAGATCTTTATCGGTCAGACCGCATAACAACATACGTTATTCCCTTTGTCATCGGTATGTTACTTGCCCAAGATTCGATCATCGGTATCCAATACCTAGTTCAATCTCGTTACCGGCAAGTCTCTTTACTCGTTCCGTAATACATCATCTCGTAACTAACTCATTAGTTGCAATGCTTGCAAGGCTTAAGTGATGTGCATTACCGAGAGGGCCCAGAGATATCTCTCCGACAATCGGAGTGACAATACCTAATCTCGAAATACGCCAACCCAACATGTACCTTTGGGGACACCTGTAGTACTCCTTTATAATCACCCAGTTACGTTGTGACGTTTGGTAGCACCCAAAGTGTTCCTCTGGTAAACGGGAGTTGCATAATCTCATAGTCATAGGAACATGTATAAGTCATGAAGAAAGCAATAGCAACATACTAAACGATCGGGTGCTAAGCTAACGGAATGGGTCATGTCAATCAGATCATTCAACTAATGATGTGATCCCGTTAATCAAATAACAACTCTTTTGTCTATGGTTAGGAAACATAACCATCTTTGATTAACAAGCTAGTCAAGTAGAGGCATACTAGTGACACTCTGTTTGTCTATATATTCACACATGTATTATGTTTCCGGTTAATACAATTCTAGCATGAATAATAAACATTTATCATGATATAAGGAAATAAATAATAACTTTATTATTGCCTGTAGGGCATATTTCCTTCAGCTGCCCACCGCGGGCTCGGTCTTCCGCCTCGAGGATTTCCCCTGCGAAACGAAACACTATTAGTTTACAACATTCAAAATAAGGCATGGATGGATCTCCTTAAAAGTACTGGGACTTCGGTCTCGGTTACCTTTGAGGCTGGAAGTAGTCCGGGATAGTCGGCCGTAATGGCCACTAAGGTGTTGTCCTTACTCAATTGATGAAACACCCCATCAATTAACTCCACACAAAAGTCCGGGTCCTCTTGGGAATCCGGATCGAGGGACCGTTCGGGGTCCTCGGGTGCGGAGGAGGGCTGTTTATCTCCTTCACAGTCTGGCGCAGCTCCTGCGTTAACATCGCCAGACTAAGTACTCAATTATGGGAATTTCGAAAGCGGGTAGATAAGTGAAAATATTCGCTAACCCAGCTTGGAGGACTATACATAGAGAATCTGCTACGTGGGTTGACACGGAGGAATTGCTCTTCTTCTCCGTTGTACAAAGCCGATAAGATCTTCGCTAGAGTGGCAGCCGAATCCTTCCCCTTGCGACCGCACCGGGTGGCGTCGTCCTCCCCGTTGAAATCCCACATGGGGTGGCCTCTGTACTGAAGCGGCTGCACCCCCCGCATAATGCATGTGGCCATGAGCTCGATCATGGTCAATCCAGAATGAGCCAACAATCTTATCCGGCTCATCAGGTAAAGGACATCCCTATCAGTTTCCCTCTGAGGGTTTCGTGGGCGCCAGCTCAGGCGTTTCTTCAACGGAGCGTTATTAAACTCAGGAAGGCCGATCCGTACAGGGTCCGGCAGGGGGACGTCATCCATATAAAACCATTTCGAAGGCCAGTCCTCAGACACCTTCTTTGGGGTACCAGATAGATATCCGGTCCCGGCGATGCGCCATAGTTCGGCTCTGCCCACTTGATAAATTGACCCCTCCTGAGAGCAGGGTACAAGGCAGAACAACCTCTTCCACAGCGCGAAATGGGCCTCGATGCCCAAAAACAGCTCGCAGAGGGCCACGAAGCTCGCAACATGCAGAATGGAGGCAGGCGTGAGGTTGTGTAGCTGGAGGCCATAGAACTCCAGCAGCCCTTGGAGAAACGGATGAATTGGAAATCTGAGTCCTCTTATTAAATAAGGGACTAGGCATACCTGATCTCCTTGAGAGGGATTGGGGACGCTCTCCGCCTGCTCTCCGCCACTATAGGTGGCAATCCCGGCTCGAACTGGGACCATATATGCTGGGGGGAGGAGCCCCTTGGACTGAAGCACTACTAGCTTGCTATGCAGGACGGAACACCGCTCCCAATCTCCAGGCCGAGGGCTGGAAAGGCGAGAGGAGGAGCTGCTCCGACCGGCCATGGTGGAATGGATCTCTGTCGAAAGCGCTCTGATGGATACTCGCGGAGGAAAGGTGGTGTGAATTGGATCTAAATCCCTGTCTCTTTTATGGGCGGCTCATTAACGCGGCTGGGGGGGGGGGGTAAATGAAAAAACCCCTGGCTTTTCACATTCGTTTGACACGTGGAAGATGGTCATTATTGGGCACAGAAGCCGAGGAGAGCAGCACGCACTAGAAGCTGGACACTATTCGACGGGTACATGGAATTTGGAGGAGAACCCGCCTTGCAATGCCGAATACAAACTTGCGCGCCGGACTCGTCGTCATTGAAGCCTGGTTCGGGGGCTACTGAGGGAGTCCTGGATTAGGGGGTGTCCGGATGGCCAAACTATGACCTTTGGCCGGACTCACGGACTATGAAGATACAAAATTGAAGACTTCGTCCCGTGTCCGGATGGGACTTTCCTTGGCGTGGAAGGCAAGCTTGGTGATACGATATGAAGATCTCCTCCCATTGTAACTGACTCTGTGTAACCCTAGCCCTCTCCGGTGTCTATATAAACCTGAGAGTTTTAGTCTGTAGGACGAACAACAATCATACCATAGGCTAGCTTCTAGGGTTTAGCCTGTCTGATCTCGTGGTAGATCAACTCTTGTACTACCCATACCATCAATATTAATCAAGCAGGAGTAGGGTTTTACCTCCATCGTGAGGGCCCGAACCTGGGTAAAAACATTGTGTCCCTTGTCTCCTGTTACCATCCGCCTAGACGCACAGTTCGGGACCCCCTACCCGAGATACGCCGGTTTTGACACCGAAAGATACTTTGTAAAATGTAAGTAGCAGAGGAAAGGTTTACACAGGGCCTATATGAGTGGTTTGACTTCCCTACTGCGCCCTGCTGCACGTCTTCGCCTTGCCTCTATGTGGGGATTCCGTAAATAAGAGAAATGGAGATAGGCGGATGCTCCCTTGAGAGAGGGCCTTGAGAATCTGACGGCGTATATCAGCTTTACGCTAATCAGGCCCGAGATGGTACCTGGTAATGGTCCGAATACATATTTGGCCATAGTTCAGTTAAGCCGAACACTTGACCCTTTGATTTTTTTGCCCCGACAGCAACCCATGGAATTTTAAGCGCGAAATCGTGTACCCGAGGTACGTATTTTGCGGCTAGAGAAGTCGTGTTGTGGGGAGTGCATCCCTATTCAGCGTGAGCACCTGTATACTCTTGAAGTGGTGCTGTAGCCCGAGCTCGATTGTCTGCGTCTAGCGCCTTGATGTGAGCCTGGGTCTTCAATGCCCCTTTGTTGGCTGATACATCGGCTGCTAGGGCTGTTGTGTGCTCCTCAGTTTGGAGCGAGCGCTTGGTGTTACCATTAACCATGATGACACCCTTAGGTCCAGGCATCTTGAGCTTCTGAAAAGTGTAGTGTTGGACGGCATTAAAGCGAGCGAACACTGTACGACCGAGAAGTGCGTGATAGCCGCTGTGAAAAGGGATGATGTCGAAGATCGAGTCTTCACTACGAAAGTTGTCGGGCGAGCCAAACACTACTTCCAAAGTTACAGTGCCCGAACAGTGTGCTTCGACATTGGGGATTACTCCTTTAAAGGTGCTGTTGCTAGGTTTGATCCTTGATGAATTGATGCCCATCTTCCTCACTGTGTGTGAGTAAATTAGATTGAGGTTGCTGCTACCGTCCATGACGACTCTAGTGAGGTGGTATCCGTCCATGATGGGGTCGAGCACTAGAGCCGATGTTCCTCCGTGATGGATACTAGTTGGATGGTCTCTCCGATTGAAGGTGATCGGGCGAGCCGACCACGGGTTGTATTTCGGGGCCACTGGTTCTAAGGCGTAGACATCCCGAAGTGCACGCTTGCGTTCCTTCTTGGGCATGTGTGTGACATAGATCATGTTCATAGTTTTTACCTCAGGAGGGAATTGTTTATAGCCTCCATTGTTTGGCCCGCAAGGCTCATCATCATCCTTGCTGCGGGGGCCTTGCCTTGTTCCTTGGTTGTGGGCTTGCCGACCTATTTGATTACCCAATAGTTACGGTTGGTGTGGTTGGCGGGCTTATCTGAGGTGCCATGAGTCTGGCAGGGTCTGTCTAGGATTTATCTAGCGCGGTAGGCCATCCATGTTCCCTTTAGAGGTCTTCTTCCGCGGTCCTTATTTGGAGTTGCTGAATCCGGCATTTACTGCCGTGCCATCAGCTTCTTCACCGTTGTGCTGGCACTTGTTCTTGTTGCACCATGGCTTCCCGTTTCTGCCCTGGACTTCTGAGGTGTCGGGTTCGTCTGGGTGGTTGCTTCTGCGAGCTAACGAACTATCTTTGCCCATGCAAAAGAAGGTCATGAGAGAGGTGAGCACCGACATTGTTTTTGGCTTGTCTTGGCTGAGCTGGCGGGCTAGCCATTCATCCCGGATACTGTGCCTGAAAGCAGCTATTGCTTCCGCATCCGGACAGTTGACGATCTAGTTTTTCTTGGTCAAGAACCGATTCCAAAATTGTCGGGCTAACTCTCTGATGACCCACAAGTATAGGAGATCTATCGTAGTCCTTTCGATAAGTAAGAGTGTCGAACCCAACGAGGAGCAGAAGGAAATGACAAGCGGTTTTAAGTAAGGTATTCTCTGCAAGCACTGAAATTGTAGGTAACAGATAGTTTTGTGATAAGATAATTTATAACGGGTAACAAGCAATGAAAGTAAATAAGGTGCAGAAAGGTGGCCAAGTCCTTTTTGTAGCAAAGGACAAGCCTGGACAATTTCTTATAATGAGAAAAGCGCTCCCGAGGAAAGATGGGAATTATCGTCAAGCTAGTTTTCACCACGTTCATATGATTCGCGTTCGGTACTTTGATAATTTGATATGTGGGTGGACTTGTGATTGGGTACTGCCCTTTCTTGGGAAAGCATCCCACTTATGATTAACCCCTATTGCAAGAATCCGCAACTACAAAAGAAGTATTAAGGTAAACCTAACCATAGCATGAAACTAGTGGATCCAAATCAGCCCCTTACGAAGCAACGCATAAACTAGGATTTAAGCTTCTGTCACTCTAGCAACCCATCATCTACTTATTACTTCCCAATGCCTTCCTCAAGGCCAAAATAATGGTGAAGTGTCATGTAGTCAACGTTCACATAACACCACTAGAGGAGAGACAACATACATCTCATCAAAATATCGAACGAATACCAAATTCACATGCTACTAATAGCAAGACTTCACCGATGTCCTCGGGAACAAACGTAACTACGCACAAAGCATACTCATGTTCACAATCAGAGGAGTATTAATATGCATTAAGGATCTGAACATATGTTCTTCCACCAGATAAACCAATTAGCATCAACTACAAGGAGTAATCAACACTACTAGCAACCCACAGGTACCAATTTGTGGTTTTGATACAAGATTGGATACAAGAGATGAATTGGGTTTGAGAGGAGATGGTGCTGGTGTAGATGTTGATGGAGATTGACCCCCTCCCGATGAGAGGATTGTTGGTAATGACAATGGTGATGATTTCCCCCTCCCGGAGGGAAGTTTCCCTAGCAGAACAGCTCCGCCGAAGCCCTAGATTGGTTCCGCCAAGGTTCTGCCTCGTGGCGCCGGAGTTTCGTCCCGTAAGCTTGCCTATGATTTTTTTGTCATGGCCGGTTTTCCGGGTATTAATTTCCAGAAAATGGACCTTGTGCTCACCAGCCCCAGGATTACTGTTAGCTGATGAGGCACCAACTTGGTACAGAAATTCCAAGCAAACTACAAAAAATGCAGTACAAGACCCTTCTGGTTTGTGAGTACAACAAATGGTTTCTAGTGGTAGATGGCGGAAGCGGTTTGTGGATCATCAGTATTTATGGGACTCCATTTCCCACAGGAACAGCTGACCAGGTTAACTCCTATCTTCGTGAGGCTGCTATCACCATTGCGTAGGTTCCAGGGCTGTCATCGCAATGCTCCTCTCCACGCAAGAAATCTGGCCAAGACAATAGCCCGGGACAATCCAGTGAGTACTTTGAATGTACTCGCAAACATTATGAACACATGTATAATATAACAACCGATAATCATGCTCTGAAAATATTCTATGATCACAACGTCAGTCATAGAAATAAAATCCTTGATGCATGCAAGCAGGTTATTAATATGCAACAATGAATATGTAATGACAGAGTAGGAATAAAATGCACCATTTGGATGCCTGAAGTGACGTCTCGAATTGATGGTAAATAACAAGCCTGCCTTAGTCGGGTGTCTGAGCGACACCACAAAAGGGCTTATAATGTAAAATAAATAACAAGCATGCCACAGTCGGGCGTCTCAGCAACACCACATAAAGGGCTTATAAGGTAAATGAATAACAAGCATGCCACAGTCGGGCGTCTTAGCGACACCACATAAAGGGCTTATAAGGTAAATGAATAACAAGCATGCCTCAGTCGGGCGTCTCAGCGACACCACATAAAGGGCTTATAAAGTAAATAAATAACAATCATGCCACAGTCGGGCGTCTCAGCGACACCACATAAAGGGCTTATAAGGTAAATGAATAACAAGCATGCCACAGTCGGGCGTCTAGCGACACCACATAAAGGGCTTATAAAGTAAATAAATAAAAAGCATGCCACAGTCGGGCGTCTCAGCGACACCACATAAAGGGCTTATAAATAATCACGGTGAATATCCAGGAGGTAGAACCATCCCAGGGATACTCGATAATTCAAATAATATAACGGGTTAGTCCATAACAAAATAATAATCATGGTCCTCACAAGTCACAAGTCGGACTCCAAGTTTGGTTTAACAGTTTCTCCTCCGAAGACCGACACTAAGACCGATACTTGACCTATCCCAGACTGTAATCCTTAACCATGGACATGACTATTCGAATGGGTTTCATCTCTGCAGGGGGTGTACTCTTTACCCACGAGTAACGGATTCCTTTAGCCCATCGGGACTAATTCCGTCTACGACCTTTTTGTTGAAAACACACCTAACTTGCACACACCAGCTTAACTTACCGGTGTCTAGAATCACCCACGACGCCTGTCAAGCAAAACTCTAAGTGGGGAGGCTACAACCTCGTGTAGCATGGGATCAAATTTATATCGCGCGCTCTAAGGGGTGGCCTCCCCTCTCGGTCTCAACCGGAAACACCCATGCCCCGGACCAGGTGGCCTGCCTACCAGCTACAACCGGTATCTTCCACCATGGCCTCTCTGTATGGTGTGTGCTAGAAAGGGGTTGACGACTTATTGAACCTCACCCTACTTGTTGTAGAGACAAGTGGTAGTACGAAACAAGTATGGGGGTTACTGGAACAAGACTCGATCTATGGTCGACTCACGATGTTTTACGCATTCCCTGCATGATTAGCATAACGAATATATTTCATCCAACAGACAGAATCACCACTCATCATACCCCTCATGCCATGCCGGACACACTCGTCTCGACGAGGAACTAGGGACAAGCTTGGGTCTACCTAAGACAGAGACTTTCCCGTTTTCCTTCCGGTAGGCACGAAAGGCATACGAGGATGATCATTATCACAAGCATGTCCATTTCCAACAATAAGGAAGTTTCCAATAAGCATGCATGCAAATGATCACATCACCACATAAAATAACGAGTTCTACGTATTGAGGTGGTGTCATAATCGTGTCAAACAATACATGCAAAATATTATGCCAGGGTTCAGAATGCTTGCCTTCAAGGTGTGGAAAGGCAGGGTGCACTCCAAAACTTTTGAAAGCTTTCTCCTCTCTCCAAAAATCCTATTTAAAATATTTTTGAATCAATATATAGTTTCAAAAACAGTACCAAAAAGTTGTCTGAATTTTTTTGAAATAAATCTTAAAATAAACTAGACAAAATTTAAGGAAGGTAGGAAAAAGAATCAATTCATTTGGAGTTATATTTAAAAATTTATGGACAGTCAAAGTTGTGGTCAAAATCTGTTTAAAATAAAACAGAATAAAAAGAAAACGCTTCGAACAGGTATACGTCGAATACGTACTTTGCCATTTACACCTTCACTTAACCCATGTGGACCGGTGCGGTGGGTCACTGACAGTGGGCCCGCCTGGCCCACTGGTCAGGTTTGACTATTCTCTCCTCCCTCCTCTTCCTCTGCCCGAGCGGAGGCGAGACTCCAGCGATGCTCGCCGGCGAACGGCGGCACCGTTCGGGAAACCGAGGCCATACGCAGGCTCAGGGCATCGAGGCAGTCCTATCGGTGGTCGGCTTTCTGGCGGGGACGGAGGGAGTCGCCGGCGGCGAGCTTCGCGGCGGCCGGTGGCTTCGGTGGCAAAGTGGGTTTGGGGCTACGGTGGCTTTCCGTCGCAGCTGGGGGTCTAGGCGGCTCCACAAGACGAAATGGAGTCGTTTGGTGGTGTTGGGAGGGCCGGGGAGGTTCGGGTTGTGACGAACGGAGTCGGGAGGCGGCGGTGGCCGAACTGGCCGGAGACGAAGAAGACGGCCTCTCCGGGTCGATTGCGAGCTAGGGGAGCGCCAGTGGAGTGGTTTGAGGCTTCCTGCTGGCTCGGAGAGGTGCGGGGCTCCTTAAATAGGTGAGTCAAGGCGGTTTCCCGCGGCGGTGAATAAAATCACCGGCGAACCGCCTCTCTGTTGTGGCAAGGCATCATGGCGGCGACGAGAGCTAGAGGACGCGCGAGAGGATAAGCTTGGATTGCTCAAGGGGCAGCTGGCGCGCGGCTGTGGCTTGGGCGGCACTGACCGTGGCAGAGACACGCTGCGGACGCCGGCGTGCCGCCAAGGGGCTCTGATAGCGGTGTTGTAGGGCACCAGGGCTGCTTGGCATGATGTGGTGAGAGAGAGAGAGAGTGTGTGGCGCGGCTCTGCAGTGTGGGCAAAACCAGGGGCACGACGCGGCGGCTCGGGCGCGGCATGTGCAAGACATGCGCTCTGGGTGCGTCCAGAGCACGCACGGGACGTGCTCGACAAAATGCCAGGGCATGCTAGAGGTCTCGGGTGAGGTTGGGGTTTAACAGACCTAGGCTAAAGTCATCTAGAGGCTTAGTGGACAAGTTAGCTTTCCCAGAGGTGCAAGGTCTCAGTGCAAAACAAAGATCATGTCAAAATCATGCCCATAAGGTGTTTGTCATAATGTCAGGGGCACCTAGGCATTTCTTGGAGTGGCCAAATTCTCCAGGCTAGTGTCTCTTTGGGTGCAAAAGAGAGTGGTAAGGTCATTTGGGCAAAAGAAGAAACTTTCTAGTGCAAGCTTTGCAAATCTTCAGTTCTGGACAGAAGGTAAATGACATCAAAGCATGGACCAAAAATCTCCCAATGGGTCCAATCTCCTGGACTTAAGTGTTTGGTAAGGTGCACTACAAGTAGGAGAAAGCTCATGGGTAGAGGAGCAAGTTAGAAGATGGTTGCAGTACAAATCACCAAGTTGCACCAGAATGAAGATGAGGATGCTTCACCCAAATCTTTCAAAGAACATCCCTGGATTTTTGCATAAAATGGAATAATATGCTCCTACTGACATCCCAAAATTTTGGTAGAAGTTTTAAAGAAGTATTTAAATAGGTTGTAATGCAAAACTGCCCACTGGACCAGATTTGAAAATTAGGTGTAGAACTCAAAATATTCAATGAATGAAATATATTTTTGCATAAAAGTGTTTTAAAAACATCACATGACATCTCCAATTTTTGGTGGAATTTTTGAATGAATTTATCAAAGGGTTGCAGTGCAAATGGAACCCTAAACTTATGAAAAACCAAATTAGAGAAATAAAGCTCAGGGAAAAAAATGATTATATAGATAATCCCACTGATAAAAGAATTGTTTTATTTGAGAGGGAAAATGAGTTCAATAAAATTGGGAATTTTTCACTTGAGATAAAAACTCCATAGAAATAAAGGGAAGAAAGGTTCTGAATTCAAAAGAAAAATCCAGAAAACAAAAGTTTAAGTTTCCTGGCAAAATTTTAATTAATTAAAACAAGGTTAAAATTTTGGGCTGTCACATTTTTTCCAGGGTAAAAGCCTTCATATAGCAGAAGATGGGCACCGGAGGGCCACCAGGGGGCCCACGAGGCAGGGGGCGCGCCCAGTAGGGATGGGCATGCTCCCCACCCTCGTGGCCAGGGTGTGGGCCCCCTCTGGTACTTCTTTCGCTCAATAATTCTTATTAATTCCAAAAATGACCTTCGCAGAGTTTCAGGACTTTTGGAGCTGTGCAGAATAGGTTTCCGATATTTGCTCCTTTTCCAGCCAGAATCCCTGTCGTCGGCATTCTCCCTCTTCATGATAAACCTTGTAAAATAAGAGAGAATAGCCATAAGTATTGTGACATAACGTGTAATAACAGCCCTAATGCAATAAACATCGATATAAAAGCATGATGCAAAATGGACGTATCAACTCCCCCAAGCTTAGACCTCGCTTGTCCTCAAGCGGAAGCCGACATCGAAAAATAGGTCCACATGTTTAGAGATAGAGGTGTCGATAAAAATAAAATACGGACATGAGGGCATCATGATCATTCTTATAACAGCAACATATATAGGTTTTGTCATATGATTTCTTATGCTCAAGTAACAATCTATTCACAATGTCAAGTATGGTTCAGAAACTTCATTGAGAACTAACTAACTATAATCTTAGTCATTGAAGCAATTGCAATTTATCATAACATCGGAAAGAGTCAAGAATAGAGCTTTTCAGCAAGTCCACATACTCAACTATCATATAGTCTTCTACAATTGCTAACACTCACGCAATACTTATGGTTCTGGAGTTTTAATCGGACACAGAGAAAGATAGGGGCTTATAATGTTGCATCCCAAAGTATTCACCTTTGGGTGATGTCAACAATAATAGTTCATGCTAACTTACATCCAGTTGGATATATATATCAGGATCTTTCCAACATGAGGTGCTTGCCAAAAGGATAAAATGAAAAAAAGGAAAGGTGAAGATCACCTTGACTCTTGCATAATGTAAAAGGCATAAAGTAAAAGATAGGCCCTTCGCAGAGGGAAGCAGAGGTTGTCATGTGCTTTTAGGGTTGGATGCACGAAATCTTAATGCAAAAGAACGTCACTTTATATTGCCACTTGTGATATGAACCTTTATTATGCAGTCCGTCGCTTTTATTACTTCCATATCACACGATCGTATAAAGCTTATTTTTTCCGCACCAATAAGTCATACATATTTAGAGAGCAATTTGTATTGCTTGCAACATAACAACTTACTTGAAGGATCATACTCAATACATAGGTAGGTATGGTGGACTCTCATGGCAAAAATAGGGTTTAAGGATATTTGGAAGCACAAGTAGTATCTCTACTTGGTGCAAGGAATTTGGCTAGCATGAGGGGGAAAGGCAAGCTCAACATGTTGGACGATCCATGACAATATACTTTAACTGAGATGTGAGAAAACATAACCCATTACATTGTCTTCCTTGTCCAACATCAACTCTTTAGCATGTCATACTTAATGAGTGTTCACAATTATAAAAGATGTCCAAGATAGTATATTTATATGTGAGAACCTCTCTTTCTTTATTACTTCCTATTAATTGCAATGATGACCAAAACTATGTTTGCCAACACTCAACAACTTTTATGCCTCATACTCTTTATGTGTGAAGCCATTACTATCCATAAGATCAATATGAACTCTTTTATTTCTTTTTATTCTTTCTATTTTCTCAAGATCATAGCAAGATAGCAAGGCCCTTGACTCAACACTAATCTTTATTATATATATAGCTCGCGGACTCGATTACATAGAGGGATCACAAAGCAAAACTCAAAACTAATTCATACCAAAACTTTATTCTATTAGATCAAGATATTACTAAAAGGATCGAACTAAGTAAAATGGTAAATATAGGAGTGTGATGGTGATACGATACCGGGGTACCTCCCCCAAGCTTGGCAGTTGCCAAGGGGAGTGACCATACACATGTCATTATGTCCTCGGAGGTGGTGAAGAAGGAGTTGTTGATGATGTAGGCTTGTCGTCCGTCTTCCAAGGCATAGGCTCACCATCGTAGAAAGATGATCGAGTCTCCGAGATCCTCAAATCTGTAGCCAAAGTCATCCTCTTGAATCTATATTCATACTCACAGTTTTGGTTTTGCAGGTCATAGATCTGGGCTTGGAGGTGCTCGATTTTCTCATGAAGCTTGAAGATGGTCTCCCCAATGTTCTTGGCGTCCAGCTTGTGGTTGTTGGTGAACTCCGCGATCATCATCTAGTTGGCATTAAGTCCGCGCTCCACCATCCCTTGGCACTTGAAAACTTGTTGTTCCATAGCTTCGAGCTTTGTCTCCATGCTCCGGTATGCCTTGGTCCCTCCACATCGCGGATGTGCAGCACCCCCTCACGCATATCAATGGTTTGAGGGTGTTGCAGCACCTCCGCGAGATAGGGGTTGATAACCCTGTCGAAAAACTTGTCCTTGGGAGCACTTGGAGACGTCATGGTGCTCTAGATCTATCAGAAAAACAGCTCGAAATGAAAACAAAAGATTTTTGCGTGATACGGTGGTCAAAACCTTCGGGAGATTATATAATGAATTTTTACCGACCAAAAGAAGTATCGTGCAAGAAAACAGAGTACGGAGAGCACACGAGGTGCCCACGAGGCAGGGGGCGCGCCCAGTTAGGGTCGGCGCGCCCTCCACCCTCGTGGAAGCCTCGTGTCCTTCCCGGACTACTTATTTTCCTAAATTCTTAAATATTCCAAAACGGAGAAAAATTGTCATTAGAACTGTTTTGGAGTCGGTTTACTTACCGTACCACATACCTATTCCTTTTTGGAGTCTGAAACATTCTGGAAAGTGTCCCTTATGTATTCCTCTGGGGTTACGGTCTCAATAATGTTAGTTTCAGCATTTATTGGGTTATCTGAGATATAATGTTTGATTCTTTGACCGTTCACCACCCTCGGACTTGTGCCTTCAAAGTTGTTGATTTTTATGGCACCAGAACGATAGACTTCCTCGATAACATAAGGACCTTCCCATTTAGAGAGAAGTTTTCCTTCAAAAAATCTTAAATGAGAGTTGAATAGCAACACATAATCACCTACGTTAAACTCACGCTTTTGTATCCTTTTGTCATGCCATCTTTTAACCTTTTCTTTGAATAGCTTGACATTCTCATAGGCTTGGGTTCTCCATTCATCAAGTGAGCTAATGTCGAATAACCTCTTCTCACCGGCAAGTTTGAAATCATAGTTGAGCTCTTTAATAGCCCAATATGCCTTATGTTCAAGTTCGAGAGGTAAGTGACATGCTTTTCCATAAACCTTCTTATACGGAGACATACCCATAGGATTTTTATACGCAGTTCTATAGGCCCATAATGCATCATCAAGTTTCTTGGACCAATTCTTTCTAGATCTATTAACAGTCTTTTGCAAAATTAATTTGAGCTCTCTATTACTCAATTCTACTTGACCACTAGACTATGGGTGATAAGGAGATGCAATTCTATGATTAACATCATACTTAGCAAGCATTTTATGAAAAGCACCATGAATAAAATGTGAACCACCATCAGTCATTAAGTATCTAGGGACTCCAAACCTCGGAAAAATAACTTCTTTAAGCATCTTAATAGAGGTGTTATGATCAGCACTACTACTTGGAATAGCTTCTACCCACTTAGTAACGTAATCAACAACAACTAGAATATGTGTATATCCATTAGAGGCAGGAAAAGGTCCCATATAATCAAAGCCCGAAACATCAAATGGTTCAATAACAAGAGAATAGTTCATAGGCATTTCTTGATGTCTACTAATATTACCAATTCTTTGACATTCATCACATGACAAGACAAACTTACGGGCATCTTTGAGGAGAGTAGGCCAATAAAAACCGGATTGCAATACCTTATGTGCAGTTCCATCTCCAGCGTGGTGTCCTCCATATGATTCAGAGTGACACTTGCATAGAATCTGTTCCTGTTCATGCTCAGGTAGACAACGTCTAGTAACACCATCTACTCTTTCTTTATAAAGGTGTGGGTCATCCCAGAAGTAATGTCTTAAATCATAAAAGAACTTTTTCTTTTGCTGGTATGTAAAACTAGGTGGTATAAATTTAGCAACAATGTAATTAGCATAATCAGCATACCATGGAGTAGTACGAGAAGCATTAATGACCGATAATTGTTCATCAGGAAAGCTATCATTAATAGGTAGTGGGTCATCAAGAACATTATCTACCCTAGACAAGTTGTCTGCAACGGGGTTCTCAGCTCGCTTTCTATCAATAATATGCAAATCAAATTCTTGTAGCAAGAGAACCCATCTAATAAGTCTAGGCTTAGCATCTTTCTTTTCCATAAGATATTTAATAGCAGCATGATCAGTGTGAATAGTTACTTTAGAATCAACAATATAAGGTCTGAACTTATCACAAGCAAATACAACTGCTAAGAAATCTTTTTCAGTGGTAGCATAATTTCTCTGGGCAGTATCTAGAGTTTTACTACTAAATAACATTTAATTTCTTAGCGACTCTTTGCCCTAGAACAGCACCAACAGCATAATCACTAGCATCACAGATAATTTCAAAGGGTAAATTCCAATCAGGTGGCTGAACAATAGGTGCAGTGATCAAAGCTTTCTTAAGTATTTCAAATGCTTCAACACAATCATCATCAAATACAAAAGGAATATCTTTTTGCAATAAATTAGTCAGAGGCCTAGAGATTTACGAAAAGTCCTTAATGAACCTCCTATAAAAACGGGCATGACCAAGGAAACTTCTTATACCTTTAATGTCCTTGGGACACGACATCTTTTCAATAGCATCAACTTTAGCTTTATCAACTTCAATACCTCTTTCAGAAATTTTATGCCCCAAGACAATGCCTTCATTAACCATAAAGTGGCACTTTTCCCAATTCTAGATTAGACTAGTGTCTTCACATCTCTGCAAAACTCGATCAAGTTTGCTCAAGCAATCATCAAAAGAGGATCCATAAACGGAGAAGTCATCCATGGATACCTCACAAATCTTTTCAAAAAAGTAAGAGAATATAGCCATCATACATCTTTGAAAGGTAGCAGGTGCATTACATAAACCAAAAGGCATACATCTATAAGCAAAAGTACCAAAAGGACAAGTAAAAGTAGCTTTTGATTGATCGTCCGCTAACACAGGTATTTGAGAGAAACCAGAATAAACATCTAGAAAGCAGAAATGTATATGTTTGGATAGTATTTCTAGCATTTGATCAATAAAATGTAAAGGGTAATGATCTTTCTTAGTAGCTTTATAATTTATAGAAATCAATTACCATACTATAACCTGTAATAATTCTTTGTGGAATCAATTCATCTTTATCATTAGGAACAACAGTAATACCTCCCTTCTTAGGGATGCAATGGACAGGACTTACCCAATCATTATTAGCAACGGGATAAATTATACCTACCTCAAGGAGCTTTAGTATCTCCTTTCTTACCACTTATTTCATGTTAGGATTCAACCGTCGTTGATGATCTCTAACCGGTTTGGCATCTTTGTCCAATTTAATTTTGTGTTGGCATAGAGTGGGACTAATGCCCTTAAGATCATCAAGAGTATATCCAATAGCAGCACAGTGCATCTTCAAAATTTTCAATAATCTTTCCTCTTCCTGCTCTGAAAGGTTAGCACTAATAATAATAGGATATATCTTCTTTTCATCAAGATAAGCATATTTAATATTATCAGGTAAAGGTTTAAGCTCAAACACGGGATCACCCTTGGGTGGAGGGGGATCCCCTAGGATTTCAACGGGCAAGTTGTGTTTCAAAATAGGACCCTGTTTAAGTAATACTTCATCTATTTCCCTTCTTTCATTCATAAACATATCATTTTCATGGTCTAGCAAATATTGTTCTAAAGGATCAGTAGGAGGCACGGCAATAGAAGCAAGACCAATGTCGGTGTCAAAACCGGCGGATCTCGGGTAGGGGGTGCCGAACTGTGCGTCTAGGCGGATGGTAACATGAGACAAGGTACACGATGTTTTACCCAGGTTCGGGCCCTCTTGATGGAGGTAAAACCCTACGTCTTGCTTGATTGATATTGATGATGTGGGTATTACAAGAGTAGATCTACCACAAGATCAAGGAGGCTAAACCCTAGAAACTAGCCTATGGTATGATTGTTGTTCGTCCTACGTACTAAAACCATCCGGTTTGTATAGACACCGGAGAGGGCTAGGGTTACACAGAGTCGGTTACAATGGTAGGAGATCTACATATCCGTATCGCCAAGCTTGCCTTCCACGCCAAGGAAAGTCCCATCCGGACACGGGACGAAGTCTTCAATCTTGTATCTTCATAGTCTTGGAGTCTGGCCGATGATGATAGTTCGGCTATCCGGACACCCCCTAGTCCAGGACTCCCTCAGTAGCCGCTGAACCAGGCTTCAATGACGATGAGTCCAGCGCGCATATTGTCTTCGGCATTGCAAGGCGGGTTCCTCCTCCGAATAATTTATAAAAGATTGCGAACACCAGGATAGTGTCCGGCTCTGCAAAATAAATTCCACATACCACCGTAGAGAGAATAATATTCAGACAAGTTCAATCTGCTGACGTATTTTGTGGCGTGACATCACACCACTACCAAGCCTTTACTCGAATTGTTTTTATTGTAGCACCTCAGCGCGTTTAGCGAAGCGGTTTCCTTGGCACGTCTTGTCGAAGCAGAGATCGTGTTCCCCTTATTCCGGGATTCCCATCAATACGGACATGGGTAACCCAACCGCGCCATTGATTGCGGCTCTTGGGAGATAAGCCAGTTTTATCAGGCCGGTGGGGACGCATGGTTTTGTCCGCCCATATAAGGGGATAAAGATCTACCCTTTTACCTACGCCTTCTTCCTCCTTTGCTTATCCATCTCCGCGAACTCGAGCTCGAGCGCCCAAGTCCGCACATCTCACCTCAACCTTCTCCAACTATGTCCGGAGCGGGAGGCAAGTGGATGGACTCCTTCATTACGGAGGGGCACATCCAGAAGCTGCGCGGCGCCGGATATCTGTCCAACGACATCGCGCACCGGCTCCCCGACGAGGGGGAGCTCATCCCCACCCCCAGGCCCCATGAGAGGGTAGTATTCCTTTCCCATTTCCTCCGCGGACTGGGCTTTCCACTCCATCCCTTTGTCCGGGGGCTCATGTTCTACTACGACCTGGATTTCCACGATCTGGCCCCGAATTTCATCCTCAACATCTCGGCGTTTATCGTCGTGTGTGAGGCCTTCCTCTGCATCCAGCCCCACTTCGGCTTGTGGCTCAAGACCTTCAGTGTCAAGCCGAATGTTGTGAAGGGCAGCCAAGCGGAGTGCGGAGGCGCCATGGTGGGCGAGATGCCCAACATTACTTGGCTCGAGGGCACCTTCATGGAAACCATTAAGGGGTGGCAATCGGGGTGGTTCTACATCACCGAGCCGCGTGACCCTGAATGGGCAGCGACCCCAGAATTTAGATCTGGCATCCCCATACGGCTCACCTCCTGGAAAGAGAGTGGCCAGACATGGGGTGATTCGGAGGAGCTGACCGGACTCCAAGCCTGCATCCAAAAGCTAGTGAACAAGAAGCTCAAGCTTGTCAACATAGTCCAGGTCATGCTCATCCGCCGGATTCTCCCGTGCCAACAACGGGACTTCAATATGTGGGAGTTCGATTTGGCGCAGCACCAGACTTTGAGCGGGCTCTTCGACACTACGTACGAAGAGGCCTGGA
Source organism: Triticum aestivum (assembly GCF_018294505.1). NCBI lineage: Eukaryota > Viridiplantae > Streptophyta > Magnoliopsida > Poales > Poaceae > Triticum > Triticum aestivum. The sequence continues at coordinate 128,924,645 of NC_057804.1, read as the reverse complement.
GGGTACCGTTTAAGGGCGCCGAGGCTCCCGCATCCGCTACCGAAGATCGCGGATTCAGCTCGCAGCGTCCGGCTAGCGAGGTAAGCAATTTTACCCTTTACGGGACACTTGTTTTCCATAGTTTGACTCTATGGGGGATCTAAACTCCCTCTCCTTTGACAGGACTGGCTGAAGAAGGCCGAGCAGACTAACTGTCCGGCCCCTTTGCCAGAAGACCCAGCAGACGCCCGCTTAACGGGGCTGCTGGTTCCGGCACCCCACGTGGTGCCGGAGAAGAAGGCCAAGAAGAAGGCCACGGGCACTCAAAAGAGTTCCCGTTTTCAGGTGTCATCGGACGATGACTCCGAGGCGGACTCCTCCCACGAAGGCGAGGAGGAGAAGAAAGAGGCCTCTCCCCTAGCGGGGGGAGGGAAGAAAAGGAAGGCCTCCCCAACGAGGGAGGCCGAAGGGTCCAAGAAGGGAAGGACTCTTCCCCCGCACTGCTCTGCCAACGCTGGCAACGATGACGAGGATTGGCCTTCAAGGGCCAAGCCTCTGGCGAGATCGTAAGTATCCGGACTCCCGAATAACTTCATGATTTTTCTTTTCGCCACATGGTGTCTTTCTAATGCCGCATACAACCCTGCAGTCTGCCCAGGGATGATCTTCCCGCTTCGTTGAGCGGGTCCTTGGGTATGTCGGATATGGATTCCCTTCCGACCGCCTCCACCCCCCATGATGCGGATGATGCCGAGGTGGGATCCCTGGAAGGGACCCGCCAGGAGGAGGAGGCCCCGGAGGTGCCGCAGGGCAACCTCCCGGACTTTGCACCGGACTCCACACTGGAACCTGTAGTGGCTCCGGAGTCCGGCGGGCGGCCCCTTCGTAAGAAGGGCAAGACCGTGACGCCGGCAGCCTCCGTCCAACCGGAGGCGCCGGATAGCTTGCTGGAGGCGCTCAACGGCGCTTCCATCAAAGAGGAACACCGCACCATCATGAGTGTGGTGATTCAGAAGGTTCAGATCGCCAAGAGCGGGCTGACCGAAGCCTGCAGCAGCCTTCTAACAGGCTTTGAGGTAAGAATTTTGATATATGTAAAATAGTACAGCATAGATAGTAGCCCCTGATGCTCGGTTTGGTGTTCGGAAAGAAAAGCCAGACTGAGGATCTAAAAAGATATACGTAGGAGTCATAAAAAATATGTCAATATGGGATTGCAGGCTGTGCTGCTGACCTCTGCCACACTGACTACGGAGGTCAATACTTTGAAGCAAAGCCTCGAGCGGTCCGAGAATGAGCTCGGCCATGCCAAGAAGCAGCTCGAGGACAAGGAAGGTGAGTAACACCTTATTAAAATTGTACCTTACAGAAAAGGATTTGGTGGCAAGAAGAATGACAAGGATAACATGGGTATTGCAGGGGCCACGAACGAGGTGGCGACCCTGAAGGAGGCGGTGTCCGCGGCCGAACATAATGCGGCCGTGGAGCGCACCAAGCGAGAGAAGCAGGAGGCGCAAGTGGCAGAGGTACAGTAAGAGCTCCAGGCTCTCGTGAAAAAACATGAGAGTTTGGAGCGCGACTCGAAGACTCGAGAGTCCGAGCTTGCATCGGCTCTTGAGAGTGCCAAAGCCACTAAGGCCGAAGCCTACAAGGCCCTCCAGGAAATCGAGGCGTTGAAGAAAATAGCGGCCGGTAAGGCATTTTTCATGCAAAGTAAGCATGTGAGTGTGAATTACCTATCACTTACCCGAATTCGGAGCTCTCTAGGAGCGTTCGCAGATCTGCCCCGCAGCGTGTCCGATGCTGCCGTTTCTATAGGGCCGAGGAGGGGAGCTCAACGGAGAAGGTCTTCTGGTCTCAGTATGTTGAGTCCGGACATCCGGTGCCCCTGAGCGACCAGCTGAAGCAGCTGGTCGAGCTCCACAAGGTGGCTGAACAGGCCATGAAGGGACTCATAGTTCGGCTGTGGCCCAAGGAGGCCATGCTTGGGAGCTACTTCGGCCTGGTGCGGCGGCTGGTGGATGTGTGTCCATGGGTTGAAGTCATCAAGCACTCCGCCTGTATTGAAGGTGCCCGTCGGGCCCTTGCCCGCGCAAAGGTCCAATGGGGCAAGATGGATGCTGAGAAGCTTGTGACGGATGCGCCACCGCCGGGCAAGGAGTATCGCACGCCCGAGATGTATTATAAGAGTGTCCTGAAGGGTGCCCGTATTATTGCGGGTGAGTGCTCCAAAGATGTAATATTTGAGTAGACTCGCATTTTGTTATCCTGTGCGCTGAAAACTTTGTTCATATGCGCTAAGCAATGCTTGTTAATTTAAAATATTACCTTCTGTGCGGCCGTTTATCAAATCTGAGAGATGGCAAGTCGTCGGCTTCAGCCCCCATGCCACGAGTGCTGGGGTGTTCGGGGATAAATCTGAGCACTCTTGTTCCCATTTTTGGGTCCATCTAGGGAGGCACTCAACACAACGAACAAGGCAACCAGACTTATAATGCTTGAACACTCTCACTTAGCCATAGAATTCTATAATTTTAAATTTCGGCGAAGCCCCTAGTGTTTGGAAGGCCGAATTTGGGGCTCTATCCATGCCTGGGCCGGACAAAGCCGGTTCCTCGCTCTAAGCAGCATAAGTCTTTAGGGACTCGAAAAAAACCTCTCGAACAGCGACCGGCTCTCACCTCATCATGACGGTCAGTTTTAGCTTTCTCCACTGAGGCGCTCGCCCAGCTCAACTGGGGCGCAATCACAGTGGTTCTCCCAGTGCTACCTTAGCCGATACAATGGAACATAAGGTACCAAAACATGGGAGCCGGGCAAACCCAACTATTGACCCAAGACATGATTCGGAGCCGATGCATATAATGCTATAAGTTCGAGGTGCCGCACTTGTGAAAGTGTTCGGACTTATCACACCATGATGCGGGAAACATAAGCCCCTGGTGTATTTAGTCGTACCAAAGTGTACAGATGCAACATGTCATAAATGAACATATGTATAAGAAAGAAATGCAATTATAAGCAAAAAGGTGTTGCATTGTTTATTCAAGAAATACTGCTATGAATGCAGAACCATACAAATAGTGCGATAAGCAAGGGATGGGACTATTAAACATGTCCCCCTCCAGGGGTAGGCTGCGGAATGGTGTATAAAACAGATTTAATGCTCATAATGGAGACCACCTGGATATTCGTCGTAGCCTTTCTCCTTCCCTAGCTGTTGCATCGTGAGTTCGGCAGGTCTACTGCCGGACAGGGCCTCTGATGAACGGAGTCCTGTGGTTAAAAAAAATAAATAGAGAAAAAAAAGAACGACACACTTGAGAGCCCCTGGTGTGGTTAAGCCGCATTTTGGGCCTATCGTGGTCGTGCCCCTCCCCCTATGCCCATGGTATCTCCAGGGCGTAATGATGTATGCGAAGGAGCAGTCTTGCAATTTTGCAGGGGCTGGGGTTGGGGCCGCATTGCTACGCGTGCTCGGAACGTGCCAGGTGGTCTTGTTGTAGGTTACTCTGGGCGCGTTTAGCCGTGTCCGGTCGCTTAACAGCCGGACTCGAGAATTGCCTTAAGAGGCTGCACTGTACTTCTGCCGCGAGAGCCGCTGTATGTTCCTCAGTTCGGAGAGAGCATTCAGTGTTTCCGTTGACCGTGATGACTCCTCGAGGGCCTGGCATCTTGAGCTTGAGGTATGTATAGTGCGGCACCGCGTTGAACTTTACAAACGCGGTACGTCTGAGCAGAGCATGATAGCTGCTGCGGAACGGAACTATGTCGAAGATTAACTCCTCGGTTCGGAAGTTATCCGGGGATCCGAAGTCCACTTCCAGTGTAACTGAGTGTGTACAATTGGCCTCTACACCTGGTATGACGCCTTTAAAGGTCGTCTTTGTAGGTTTAATCCTTGAGGGATCTATGCCCATTTTGCACACTGTATCCTAATAAAGCAGGTTCAGGCTACTGCCGCTGTCCATCAGGACTCTGGTGAGGTGAAATCCATTGACGATTGGGTCTAAAACCAATGCGGCGAATCCACCGTGGCAGATGCTGGTGGGGTGGCCCCTTCGATCAAAAGTGATCGGGCAGGAGGACCATGGGTTGAACTTCGGGGCGACTGGCTCCATCGCGTATACATCCCTGAGTGCACGCTTCCGCTCCCTTTTGGGTATGTGGGTTGCGTATATCATGTTCACCGTCCGCACTTGTGGGGCAAAACCCTTCTGTCCTCTATTGTTCGGCGATCCGGTCTCTTCCTCGTCATCGCTATGAAGCCCCTTGTCGTTGTTTTCGGCAATTAGCTTGCCTGCCTGCTTGAATACCCAACAGTCCCTATTGGTGTGGTTAGCTGGCTTTTCGGGGGTGCCGTGTATCTAGCACGAGCGATTGAGTATTCGGTCCAAATTGGACGGACCCGGAGTAGTTCTTTTGAATGGCCTTTTCCGCTGACCGGGTTTAGAGCCTCTGAATCCGGCATTGACTGCCGTATCCTCACTATTGTCGCCGTTAATGCGGCGTTTGTTCTTGTTGTGACGTGACCTGCCATTGCGGTCCTTGATATCCGGACTGCTAGAATTTTTGCTAAGGTTGTTGCTGTGGGCTAGGCAGCTGTCCTCTCCCGCGCAGAAGCGGGTCATGAGTGATGTGAGGGCTGCCATGGATTTCGGCTTTTCCTGTCCTAGGTGCCGGGCAAGCCACTCATCGCGGATGTTATGTTTGAAGGCCGCGAGGGCCTTCGCATCCGGACAGTCGATGATTTGATTTTTCTTAGTTAAGAACCGTGTCCAGAATTGTCTGGCCGATTCGTCTGGCTGCTGAATTATATGGCTTAGGTCGTCAGCGTCTGGTGGTCGCACATACGTGCCCTGGAAGTTATCAAGGAATGCGGCTTCCAGGTCCTCCCAACACCCAATTGATTCCGCTGGCAAGCTGTTAAGCCAATGCCGAGCTGGTCCTTTAAGCTTGAGTGGGAGGTATTTGATGGCGTGGAGATCATCACCGCGGGCCATGTGGATATGAAGGAGATAGTCTTCGACCCAAACCGCGGGGTCTGTTGTGCCATCATAAGATTCAATATTCACAGGTTTAAACCCTTCGGGGATTTGATGATCCGTTACTTCATCTGTGAAGCATAGTGGGTGTGCGGCGCCTCTGTATTGGGCTATATCATGACGAAGCTCAAAAGAGCTTTGTCTACTGTGTTCGGCCCGGCCAGACTTGCTGTGTCCGGCGCGACAGTTGTCGTCATGTATCATGGGGCGCCCACGCGATCCGTAGATCGATCTTGATCGTCTTGCCTTATCCTCCAATATATCTCGCAAGTCCAGAGCGTTCCCCTGTGGTCTTGTGCTTTTCGAGTGATGTCGGGGTACGGTTCTAGTGGAGGGCCTAGAGGCCTCTCTATCGCGGCCACGGGGTGGTCGGTCAGCCGTATTTTGCTCTGGTGATGCAGGTTTATATGCCTCCTCCTCTAATCGGGGGAGTAGCTTGCGTTTAGGGTAGCTTTTGGAGGGGTGTTCGAGCTCATGCTCTTCGGCCGCAAGGACTTGAGTCCATCTGTCGTCTAGCAGATCTTGATCAGCTCTAAGCTATTGCTGCTTTTTCTTGAGGTTGTTTGTCGTGGCCATAAACCTGCGTTTAAAACGCTCTTGTTCGACGGGATCCTCAGGTACGACGAATTCGTCGTCGTCGAGGCTTGCCTCGTCTCCGGAGGGAGGCATGTAATCCTCTACCTCTTCGTCTGCCGCTCTCTCATGAGGGCTGGCGTCTCCGTCCTCCTGTGTTGAATCTTGCTGGAGGGGTTGTCTTCGGCAATGTCTGGGGTGTTATTATCTCCGGTGCCGGAATCTCCATTCTTGCTGTGGCGGGATTTAGAGCGGCGCCGCTGACGCCGGCGCTTGGGCTGTTTCTTGGAGGGGTCATCCTCCGCTGTTCCTTCACCATCCTTTGGGATGTCCACCATGTATATGTCATATGATGAGGTGGCTTTCCAGTGCCCAGTAGGCGCTCACTCTTGGTCGTCTCCGGCATCGTCATCCATACAGTCGATGTCTTCGGAGTCGAAGTCTAGCATGTCGGTTAGATCGTCGACAGTGGCTACTAAGTGGGTGGTGGGTGGGCTTTGAATTTCTTCATCGTCCGCATCCCAACCGTCCTGACCGCAGTACGGCCAGGTCTCTCCTGATAACGAGAGATACTTTAGCGAACTCAAGATGTCGCCGAAAGGTGCGTGTTGAAAGATGTCCGCAGCGGTGAACTCCATGATCGGCGCCCAATCGGATTCGATTGGAGGGGTCGTGGGAGGTACGGAGTCCGACGAGGAGTCCGGCACCTCGGAGTCACGAGCTTTACAAGGGACAAGACCAGTATTCGGCTCCATTGCCGTAGAGGTTGCAGCCCCCGAGGCGGTGTCTAGCCACCCATCCTTGATCTGCGCAGCCGGCTCCGAATTGAGGGTCGGAGTAGACTCGTGTGCGGCCTCCAGGGCACTGTCCGGCTGCAGAGCTAAATCATGCCCATCGTGACAGTGCGGCGCTCTCGGCTTTGGCTCGAATCCATCGAAGATCAAGTCCCCGCGGATGTCAGCCATGAAGTTCAAACTTCCAAATCTGACCTAACAGCCAGGGGAGTTGCTTTCGATCTGCTCCAGATGGCCAAGCGAATTGGCCCGCAGTGCAAAGCCGCCGAATATGAAGATCTGTCCGGGGAGAAAAGTCTCACCCTGGACTGCGTCATTGTTGATGATCGAAGAAGCCATCGAGCCTATCGGTGACGACACAGAGGAACTCTCAATGAAAGCACCAATGTCGGTGTCAAAACCGGCGGATCTCGGGTAGGGGGTCCCGAACTGTGCATCTAGGCGGATGGTAACATGAGACAAGGGACACGATGTTTTACCCAGGTTTGGGCCCTCTTGATGGAGGTAAAACCCTACGTCCTGCTTGATTGATATTGATGATGTGGGTATTACAAGAGTAGATCTACCACGAGATCAAGGAGGCTAAACCCTAGAAGCTAGCCTATGGTATGATTGTTGTTCGTCCTACGGACTAAAACCATCCGGTTTATATAGACACCGGAGAGGGCTATGGTTAAACAAAGTCGGTTACAATGGTAGGAGATCTACATATCCGTATCGCCAAGCTTGCCTTCCACGCCAAGGAAAGTCCCATCCGGACACGGGACGAAGTCTTCAATCTTGTATCTTCATAGTCTTGGAGTCCGGCCGATGATGATAGTTCAGTTATCCGGACACCCCCTAGTCCAGGACTCCCTCAACCAATAATTTCATCTTTACTAGGCAATTCTTTATCATGGGGTTGTCTATGAAATTTAGCAAAATTAAACTCATGAGACATATCTCCTAAGCCAATCGTAACAACATCCTTTTTGCAATATATCCTAGCATTAACAGTATTCAAGAAGGGTCTACCAAATATAATGGGACAAAAGCTATCTTGTGGGGAGCCAAGAACGAGAAAATCAGCAGGATATTTAACTTTCCCACACAAGACTTCATCATCTCTAACAATCCCAAATGGTGAAATAGTATCCCTATTGGCAAGCTTAATTGTAACATCAATATCTTCTAACTCAGCGGGTGCAATATCATGCATAATTTCATTATACAAGGAAATAGGTATTACACTAGTACTAGCACCCATATCACATAAGCCATGATAACAATGATCTCCTATTTTAACAGAAATAACATGCATGCCTACAATAGGTCTGTGTATCTTAGCATCGGGTTTAGCAATATTAGCAGCTTCCTCACAAAAATAAATAACATGCCCATCAATATTATCAGCTAAGAGATCTTTAACCATAGCAATACTAGGTTCAACTTGAATTTTCTTAGGAGGTGTATATGTTCTAGCATTACTTTTACGAACAAAAGTTGAAGCTTTAGCATGATCCTTTATCCTAACAGGGAAACGTGGTTTCTCAACATAAGTAGTAGGAACAATAGGATCATTATAAGTGATAGTCTTTTCTTCAACTATAATAGGTGCAACTACTTTTACTTCAGTGGGAGGATTATATTTAAACCACTTCTCCTTAGGGAGATCAACGTGAGTAGAAAAAGATTCACAGAAAGAAGCTATTATCTCAGAGTCAAGTCCATATTTAGTGCTAAATCCACGAAAAGCTTCGGTATCCATAAAAGATTTAACACAATCAAACTTAGGTGTCATACCTGACTCCTTACCATCGCCGGAACCCCAGTCTTCAGAGTTGTGTTTAATTCTTTCCAATAAGTCCCACTTGAATTCAATAGTCTTCAGCATATAAGAACCAGCACAGGAAGTATCGAGCATGGTGCGATCATTGAGAGAAATCCGAGCATAAAATTTTTGAATAATCATTTCTCTTGAGAGCTCATGATTGGAGCATGAATATAACATTGACTTAAGCCTCCCCCAAGCTTGAGCGACGCTTTCTCCTTCGCGAGGCCAAAAACTATATATATATATATATATATATATATATATATATGCATATATATATATAATATTACAATCATGATGAACAAGATGCATAGGATAATACTTCTGGTGAAATTCCAGCTTCAATCGTTTATAGTCCCAAGATCCCGTATCATCACATAGCCTATACCATGTCAATGCATCGTCTTTCAAAGATAGAGGGAAGACCATCCTCTTAACAACATCATCTAGTATACCTGCGAGTTTAAATAATCCACAAACTTCATCTACATAGATAAGGTGTAAATCGGGATGCAATGTTCCATCTCCTGCAAAGGGATTAGCTAGCAGTTTCTCTACCATACCCAAAGGAATTTCAAAGTAAACATTTTCAGTAGGTTCAGTAGGTTGAGGAGCAACTCTTTGCTCTACTGGTCGGGGCGAAGATACCCCAAACAAGCCCCTCAAAGGATTAGTTTCCATAGTAACAAGTGATAGAAACGTTCAGCACACTATATAAATGTTTCCATACCAAGTTCCACTCACCAAAGGCGCTTCACTCCCCGGCAATGGCGCCATAAAAGAGTCTTGATGACCCACAAGTATAGGGGATCTATCGTAGTCCTTTTGATAAGTAAGAGTGTCGAACCCAACGAGGAGCAGAAGGAAATGACAAGCGGTTTTCAGTAAGGTATTCTTTGCAAGCACTGAAATTGTAGGTAACAGATAGTTTTGTGATAAGATAATTTGTAACAGGTAACAAGCAATGAAAGTAAATAAGGTGCAGCAAGGTGTCCCAATCCTTTTTGTAACAAAGGACAAGCCTGGACAATTTCTTATAATGAGAAAAGCGCTCCCGAGGACACATGGGAATTATCGTCAAGCTAGTTTTCATCACGTTCATATGATTCATGTTCGATACTTTGATAATTTGGTATGTGGGTGGACCGGTGCTTGGGTACTGCCCTTTCTTGGACAACCATCCCACTTATGATTAACCCCTATTGCAAGCATCCGTAACTACAAAAGAAGTATTAAGGTAAACCTAACCATATCATGAATCTAGTGGATCCAAATCAGCCCCTTACGAAGCAACACATAAACTAGAGTTTAAGCTTCTGTCACACTAGCAACCCATCATCTACTTATTACTTCCCAATGCCTTCCTCTAGGCCCAAATAATGGTGAAGTGTCATGTAGTCGACATTCACATAACACCACTAGAGGAGAGACAATATACATCTCATCAAAATATCGAACGAATACCAAATTCACATGACTACTAATAGCAAGACTTCACTCATGTCCTTAGGAACAAACGTAACTACTCACAAAGCATACTCATATTCATAATCAGAGGAGTATTAATATGCATTAAGGATCTGAACATATGATCTTCCACCAGATAAACCAATTAGCATCAACTATAAGGAGTAATCAACACTACTAGCAACCCACATGTACCAATTTGTGGTTTTGATACAAGATTGGATACAAGAGATGAACTAGGGTTTGAGAGGACATGGTGCTGGTGAAGATGTTGATGGAGATTGACCCCCTACCGATGAGAGGATCATTGGTGATAACGATGGTGATGATTTCCCCCTCCCAGAGGGAAGTTTCCCCGACAGAACAGCTCCGCCGGAGCCCTAGATTGGTTCCGCCAAGGTTCCGCCTCGTGGCGGTGGAGTTTCGTCCCGTAAGCTTGCCTATGATTTTTTCCAGGGTAAAAGCCTTCATGGACAGGGTGTGGGCCCCCTATGGTACTTCTTTTGCTCAACAATTCTTATTAATTCCAAAAATTACTTTCGTGGAGTTTCAGGACTTTTGGAGCTGTGCAGAATAGGTTTCCAATATTTGCTCCTTTTCCAGCCAGAATCCCTGCTGCTGGCATTCTCCCTCTTCATGATAAACCTTGTAAAATAAGAGAGAATAGCCATAAGTATTGTGACATAATGTGTAATAACAGCCCATAATGCAATAAATATCAATATAAAAGCATGATGCAAAATGGACGTATCACTCTCTGAGCTTTTGAACAACATGGCTCAAGTCGTCGGCATCCGGGGGCCGAACATAGGTGCCCTGGAAGTTAGCGCGAAAGGCATCCTCGAGCTCCTTCTAGCTCCCAACGGAGTTTTCCGGGAGGCTGTTCAACCAGTGCCTGGCCGGTCCTTTAAGTATTAGTGGTAATTATTTGATGGCATGGAGGTCGTCTCCTCAGGCCATATGAATGTGGAGAAGCAAGTCTTTGATCCACACAGCTGGGTCTGTCGTCCCATCATACTATTCGATGTTTACGGGTTTAAACCTTTCGGGGAACTAATGTTGCACCACTGATATGTCCAATTGCATCATGTTTTCCTACTATTATTTATAATGTTTTTAAGCATAATAATGCTTTTGGGAGTAATTCTAATGCCTTTTCTCTCATAATGTGCAAGGTTTACACAAAGAGGGAGAATACCGGCAGTGTCGGGGAGGCTGATTCCACCAACACCTATGGGGACAGGGCCCCTTTCGGTTCGGCGAGGGCGGAGGTCGCACAAAGAGCGGATCGAGGTGGTACACGTGAGCGGTTTTACCCAGCTTCGGGCCGCACGGATGCATAAAACCCTACTGCTCCTTGTTTGTGTGTATTGAATTCTTGCTCAGGAGCGATGGACGCTGCCAGACTGAGCGTGGGAGTGTTTTTGGTGTTTCGGATCAGCCGAATCGGCCGAACCCCCCTGAACCCCCAAAAAACCGAACCTCTTCTACGTTGCGCCTGGGCCTCCTTTTATTCTTTCAAGGGGTCACCGACAGGGGGCAACGTAGACAAGAAGGGTAAAAATGGAAAAGGACGCGGTATGTGCAGCTACCGCTACTGTGGATATAGTGCACCCTACCTAACTCTGACGGCAGGGGACAAGGGCATTAAATGCCTGTCTGAGTTGCCTAAACAGTGCAAAAAGTGACCGTTAGGAGCGCCACCGTTTGCCACGATGGCCTTCTCTTCATCTCTGCTTGCCACCTCGCACCCCTAGCTGCACAGCCTCCTGCCACGTGTGCTTGCGAGAGTCCTAGAGCGACACGCTAGCAGGTGTGCTGGAGCGCGGGCACGAAGTGGGGGTTTCCCGCGGCAAGCTCCTTGCCGCGGTCGTCTTGTCGTGCTTGGGAGCTTGTCGCTCACCGGGCCTTGCCGGGACGAAGGGCGCGTCACGGCAAGCCTTCTTGGTATGCCTTGAGTGGCCTTCCCGGCAAGCTCCTCTTGCCGGGGTCTTGTCTCTTCCCGGCAAGATCCTCTTGCCGGGGCCTGGGTTGGCCTTCCCGGCAAGCTCCTCTTGCCGGGGCCTTGGTTTGAGTACTTTGTTCTTGAATGGTCTTCAAGGGAACCACGGAGGGTCTTGGCGGTCACCCGGCAAGCCTTGCTGCGGGGCGCTGCGACTGCCCGTGCACGAGTTCGGGGTACTAGGGTACCCCTACTCTAGTACACCGACAGGAGCCCCCGGGCCTGGGCCATACACAGTGCCGAGCGCTGTTGGGCCAGGCCCAAAACAGTGCACGGGCATGCGCGGCCTAGGGCACGCTGCATATCTCTCCGCTCCCACCGCGCATGCCCAGAACGGCACGCGTCAAACGCGGCGTCGTGGGTGACGCGGACGGCGTGCGCGGGGCTAAGCCCTTCGAGCATGCGTGAGGCCACGATGATGGGGACGGTTCATGCCCTCCTCCATAAATGGAGGTAGGCGTGGGGGCGTGGTGCATTTACTAGACGGGGCCGGTGCGCGGTTTTCGGGACGTCCACTCCCCGCGATCACGGGGAGAAGCGAGGCCGCCTCACCCGTCGCCTTGGTTCTGCATCTCCGCCACGCGGCTCCCATGCGCTCGGGGTCGCGGACGGTGGAAGTGGGAAACTGGGCCGTCGCGAGCAGAGGCAGCGGGTTGGCCTCGACTCCCTACTCTTACCGTGCGTTGATTCGCTGAGCGGGGCGGCCGAGCCCCCACCTCGCTCCTTTATAAAGAGCGGGAGGGGAGCGCAGAAACCCACACTCTCTCATCTCCTCCTTTCTTCAGCTTCTGCTCCCCTTTCTCTCATCCGCCATGGAGAAAGGGAACCCAGGCCCTTCATCGGTGGCGGCGAGGGTCACCGCCAGACAACGCACCTCTCCCTCTTCCGCGCCCGTGGTGGCAGAGCCAGCCATAAGGGGAAGAGGGAGGGGGCGAGGTCGAGGCGCTCGGGGAAGAGGCGGACGGGGCGGCACGTCAGCTTCACCTCCGCCGGCGGCTCCTCCCCCCACGGCGGTCCATATAGGGGACGACCCTTGCGAGTTCTTCGTCAGGCTGCCCCGGGCGCCTCGTCGTCGCCTCCGGCTTCCAGCTCCGTTTGCGCGCGCGATGGAGTTGGACCCGCCCGAGACACTGAGACTGCACATGAGGGGCTGTGGGATCAGTGGCACGCGAGTCCGCGTTGTATTCCCAGCCCCTAATGTGATGTATCTTGATCGAGGGTGGAAGATGTTCTCCCGCATCCACAGCTTGATGGAGGGGTTTACCCTCCATTTTAAGTTGATGGAGGGCGATCTCCTCTCCGTCAAGGCCTTCGGGTGCTTTGGCACTCAGGCGAAGTGCTGCGTGGACAGCTCCTCCGACAGCGAAGGCTCCTCCTCAAGCGAGAGTGACGAGGAGGGGAGCGACAGCAACGATGAGGGTAGCGGGCGGCGGAGCGGCGGGTCCGACTAGGCGTCGGGCGCCGCTTCGCGCGGCACCGGCGGCCCCATCATCCGTGTCGCCGTCTCCTTGAACTCCCCGGGGTCGTCTCCTTGGGCGGCTGGCGTAGGGAGGCTGCGGAAGGGGAAGAGGGCTGGCGACAAGGCCGTCAGGTCGGAGTACGAGGGCGTGGTGCCCTCGACAGCATGCTGACGTCCTGTCGCCCCGTCTTCGGGCCCCACTTCCGGCGCCGCCATCGCCGTCCAGCCTTCGGACGGCCCCCGGGATGTTCTCTTGGTGTCTTCTGGCACCCGTAGCTCACCTAGGCGCTCCTTTTGCCCTTTTCGCCTCCTTGACCTGCCTCCTAAAAAGAGGGACAGGAAAGGGATTACAGGCATCTTATCTTTTTAATTTGAAAGCCTTCGAGCCTTAGCTGTATCTAGAACTTGTAATCCTCTCTTTCATGTTTTTCATCCTCTATGGACTGTACCTGAGTGGGATGTTTTTTTAATGAAAAGGGGATGTTTGCCGGGTTTTTTGTCCCGTGAGTTGAACCCACGCCAAGGAGCAAATCCTTGGTGTCCCTCGGACAGGCATTTCATCTCCCGGAAACAAGCCCTATCGCCTTCCCACGTCGCTCGACCTTTCTCACGCCTTTGACGGAGGCGGGAACGAGGTGGGTGCGGTCTCCTCGTTTCATCCCTTTGCTGCCGCGACTACGACCAAACTTGGCCCCGAGAACGAGCCCCAGGGCCTAGAGTTGAGGGAGCACGGCAGTTTTCGGGAAGAAACGTGGTTTCGCATTCCCCAGTCCATAAGAGGATGCATGATGAGGGATGAAAGACTTATCTGATATTGCAGCCCCCGGCAACTCTGGTTTGCCGTGGACGATTCTTGGCACTCGCAGCCCCCAGCGATACTGGCTTGCCGGGGCCCAGGTGCCGTCCGTTTTCTTCTTCTCTTGTCGCTGCCAATCATGTCATGGGAACACTTTATTAGAGGCGTGACAAGTTATTTTTGTAATATAAATCTATCTTAGGCAACAAATAGTTGTGTTACTTCCTTTACTCGACTCTTGGCTTTGTATGGTTCTGCCCTACGCTTTCTAGGGAAACTTGCCGCGAGCGCCGAGTGTGGAACTTCAGCAGCCTGCTGGTGGGGTTGCTACCGACAAGCAACCTTGTTGCAACTAGTTGCAGCTCACTTAAGTTGTTGAGCGGACTCGAAACAAAGTAAGGGCGCTAGCGGCTCACTTAAGTTGCTGAGCGGACTCGAAGCAAAGTAAGGGCGCTAGCAGCTCACTTAAGTTGTTGAGCGGACTCGAAACAAAGTAAAGGCGCAACTAGCTACGAGTTGGTTCCTCTGCGCACAGGTTTTCCATACAAAGCACGGTCGTTCAAGGAAAATAACTCAAAAACTTAAAAAACTGATTGCTCAAGCTTTAGCAACTTAGCTTTTTTGTCGTCTGCTTCCCGGCAAGGAGAAACTTTCTTGAACGGCCTGGTCCACACCATTATCTTCTCCTCCCCCCCGGTAAACCTTGTGGGCGAGGGAACCTTCCTTCTTTTGAGAAAGAAACAGAGAAATAAAGTAATGATATGGAGCCTTGGGCTCGTTATTGCTTACCGGGGTCTAGTGCTGCACAAAGTGTCAGATAACATATGCGAAAAAGGATTATAGCATAAAAAACTGACAAGATGTGCAGGGCACATGAGCTTTACTGGTGCACGGGGTCTGCGCCCGGCTTTGTACAAAGGATTACATGCAACAGCGGCAAGACTTGTACAAAAGGTGGTTGCCGGAAAAGCTTCCGGCAACCGCGCCTTACGGGTAAAACTTACGAAGATGTTCGATGTTCCAGGAGTTGCTCACCGGAGTGCCATCTTCGGTCTCAAGGCGGACAGCGCCGGGCCTAGTGACTCGTTTCATCCGATAAGGGCCTTCCCACTTTGGCGTCAACTTGTTGGAATTCTTGGCGGACTGAACGCGCCGAAGAACAAGGTCGCCTTCCTCGAAGCTCCTGGCTTTAACTTTGCGGCTATGGTAGCGACGCAAAGCTTGCTGGTAGCGAGCGGCTCGCACAGCAGCCTGGAGACGGTCTTCCTCAAGGAGCAGCGCGTCATCTTGCCGCAGCTGCTCTTGCTCGAGCTCATCATAAGTGAGCACTTGAGGTGACCCGTAAACGAGTTCCGTGGGGAGAACTGCCTCTGCTCCATAGACTAGAGCAAAGGGTGTCTGGCCAGTGGCTCGATTTGGCGTCGTCCTAATCGACCAAAGAACCACCGGCAGCTCCTCGATCCAGTTTCTTCCGCACTTGTGCAGCCTGTCGAAAGTTCTGGTCTTGAGGCCTCGCAGCACTTCAGCATTTGCCCTCTCCGCTTGACCGTTGCTTCTCGGGTGAGCAACAGAAGCGAAGCAGACCTTGGCGCCAAGATCTTGGACATACTGCATGAAGGTGCGGCTCATAAATTGCGTGCCGTTGTCGGTGATGATCCTGTTAGGAACCCCGAAACGGTAAACAATCGACATGAAGAACTTGACTGCTGACTGTGCTGTCACCTTCCTCACTGGTTCCACTTCCGGCCACTTTGTGAACTTGTCGATTGCAACGTACAAGAACTCAAAGCCCCCGACAGCTCGGGGAAAGGGGCCGAGGATGTCGAGCCCCCAGACCGAAAATGGCCAGGATAAAGGGATCGTCTGGAGAGCTTGAGCTGGCTGGTGTATCTGCTTGGAATGGAACTGGCACGCTTCACACTTGGTTACTTGTGCAGTTGCATCCTGGAGGGCTGTCGGCCAGAAGAAGCCTTGTCGGAATGCTTTGCCGGCAAGTGCTCTTGCGCCAATGTGGTGACCACATATGCCTCCATGTATCTCTGCCAATAGCTGTTGTCCATCTTCCCGGCGAATGCACTTCAATTTCACACCGTTGAGTCTTATTCTGTACAGTGTGTTGTCGACAAACTTGTACATACTTGACTGCCGGGCTAGTCTTTCAGCTTCTTCTTGCTCTTCGGGAAGCTCTCCTGTCTGAAGGAAATGGACAATCTGCTGCGCCCATGCTGGAGCTTGTGGCTCGACAACAAGGACTAAAGGCGTATCTGTTGCTGCGGGAACATCCGCTTCTACGGCAAGAACCTGCGTTTCGGCCGGAGCGTGATATTCCCCGGCAAGCTTGCCGGAGCAAAACATGTCGGGAGTGTTTGCTTCAACGGAACAAACCAAGAGGTTCGCCGGAGCAGACTGCTCCTCAGCACCCTTGGCGTCGATCTTGGGGACCTTCTTGGCGGCGGCTTCGGGAAGCTCTGCCGGAAAGTAGTCACCAGAAATCAACTTCCTCTTCTTATTCTGTCCAGTTGATGGTGTCACGGATGGTTGAGTCAGCTAGAGCACAAAGATCCCTGGTTCCACAGGTAACTTTAGTGCAGCGCACTTTGACAGGCCATCAGCAATGTCATTCTGAGTTTGCGGAACGTGTTCCATTTGTAGGCCGTCAAAGTGTGCTTCTAGCTTTCTCACTTCATCAACATAAGCTTCCATCAATGGACTCTGGTAGTTCTTGTTCACTTGGCGGACGACAAGCTGCGAGTCCCCCCTTACAATGAGTTTCTTGATCCCAAGGTCGGCTGCGATTCTAAGGCCGGCAAGCAAACCCTCATACTCTGTAGTATTGTTCGTTGCTTGCTCCTTGGGAAAGTGCATCTGGACTACGTACTTGAGGTGCTCTCCGGTGGGCGCGATAAGCAGCACGCCAGCACCGGCGCCTTGCAGCGAGAAGGCACCATCAAAATACATCAGCCACTCTTTGCTTATCTCCTTGACGGGGATGCTTGTTTCTGGAATTTCTTCATCTGGAGTTGGCATCCACTCTGCTATGAACTCTGCCAATGCCCTGCTTTGGATCGTTGCAGTGCTCTCAAACTTGAGGCCAAAGCTTGACAGTTCCAATGCCCACTCAACAATCCTGCCTGTTGCTTCTGGATTCTGCAGTATCCTCTTCAGTGGAAAACGAGTGACAACTGTTATCTCATGTGCCTGGAAGTAATGGCGCAGCTTTCTCGAGGCCATGAGGAGGCCGAAAAGCAATTTTTGCACACCAGAGTACCTCGACCTAGCCCCCTGGAGAAGGGAGCTGACAAAGTAAACTGGGTGCTGCACCAACTTCTTCTGCACCTCCTTGCACGTCTGCGCAGATTCAACTTTGTCGGGACAAGAGCTTGTCGGAGAAGCCCCCTGCTTGTCGCTGGATTCACTTGCCGCGGTTGCTGGCTCATCGTCCGCCTCCCTCTCCGCTACTAACGCAGCACTAACCACTTGATTGGTTGCCGCTAGGTACAGCAGCAACTTCTCTTGTGGCTTAGGTGCGACAAGTATTGGAGTGGAGGACAGGTACCTCTTCAAGTCCCGCACCTCCGCTTCCGGAGTCCATTTCATTGGACCTGCCTTTTTCAATATTTTGAAAAACGGCAGGGCGCGCTCAGCAGACTTAGAGATAAACCTGCTGAGAGCAGCCACACAACCGGCAAGCCTTCGCACATCCTTGACGCGCTTCGGTGCTTCAATCTGCTCGATGGCCTTGATCTTGTTGGGGTTGGCTTCAATTCCCCGCTGAGACACAAAGAACCCAAGAAGTTTGCCGGAAGGGACTCCAAACACGCACTTCTCGGGGTTGAGCTTGAGGTTGATCTTGCGCAGATTTGCAAAAGTTTCTTCTAAATCTTGGATCAGGGTAGCCTTGTCCTTGCTCTTGACCACTATATCATCCATGTAGGCTTCCACATTTCTATGTATCTGTGTCTCAAAAGCGACATGGACTACCCTTGCAAATGTTGAACCAGCATTCTTCAACCCAAAGGGCATCTGTATAAAACAGTATGTGCCGCAGGGGGTGATAAATGCGGTTTTTTCCTCATCTTCTTCTGCCATGAAGATCTGATGGTATCCTGAGTATGCATCAAGAAATGAAAGCAAATCACATCCAGTTGTGGAGTCAACAATCTGGTCAATGCGCGGCAAGGGAAATGGATCTTTGGGACAAGCTTTATTGACATCAGTGAAGTCTATACAAAGCCTCCATTTCCCGTTCGCCTTGCGCACGACTAC
Organism: Triticum aestivum; assembly: GCF_018294505.1. Lineage (NCBI taxonomy): Eukaryota > Viridiplantae > Streptophyta > Magnoliopsida > Poales > Poaceae > Triticum > Triticum aestivum. The sequence continues at coordinate 128,906,451 of NC_057804.1, read as the reverse complement.
AGGATTGGCCAACCATGTGGGATGGAGCACTCCTCTGACAAGGCCTGCTGCTTCCAATTTCCTGATCTCTTCTGCAATGAACTCTTGGCGCTCCACTGCCTGCTTCCTGACTCTCTGCTTGACAGGCCGCGCGTGAGGACAGACGACAAGGTGGTGCTCGATTACTTTCCTGGGAACACCGGGGATATCAGACGGTTGCCATGCAAACACGTCGACATTTGCCCGCAGGAAAGCAACGAGCACGCTTTCCTATTTGGGGTCAAGCGTGGCACTGATGGTGAAGGTACCACCAGTGCCGTCCTTCTTGGCGGGCACCTTCTTGGACTCGGGTGGAGCTGCCATCGTCTTCTTGCACTTGCTGGTGGAGCTCGATGGTGCGTCCTCGACGGTAGCACATCACTCTGAAGAGGTGCGCTTGCCGGAGTGGGCATCAGAGCTCTTGCCGGACTTGGCCTTCTTCTTCCCCCCCAGGAGCTTCAGCGGCAAGTGTGTGGTGATCAGCTACGGCTGCTGCTTCCCGGTAGATCTTGTCGGCGCAGATAAGGGCATCCTTCTTGTCGCCGGGGACAGAGATGACACTTATCGGACCTGGCATCTTGAGCATGTTGTATGCATAGTGAGAGGCTGCCATAAACTTGGCGAGCGCTAGACGGCCAAGGATCCCATTGTAGGGTAATGCAAAATCGGCAACGTCAAATGTGACCCTCTCAGTTTTGAAGTTCATCTTGCTGCCAAATGTAACCGGCAGCGTGATCTTTCCCTTCGGCTTGCTTCTTCCCGGGCTGATTCCTTGGAATGTGCCGGTCTCCTCGAGCTCGCTGTCAGGGATCTGGAGTTTCTGAAGGACCGCGGAGGAGATCAGATTCAAGCCGGCCACGCCGTCAACTAGCATCTTCGTAACCTTGAGGTTGCGGATAGTTGGTGAAACCAACATCGGCAAGCACCCGACCGCAGTTACGCGATCAGGGTGATCCTCAATGTCGAAGATGATAGGCGTGATGGACCATTTCAGAGGCTTGCGTGACTCTAAGGATGGCTCTGCTGCATTCACTTCCCGCATCCACTGCTTGAGTTGGCGGTGCGAAGTATGCAGAGAAGCACCACCATCAACGCACAGGACCTCTGTGGCTTTCTGAAATTCCTGCTCATCGGCCTCGTCATCATCCATGTCTTCATTGTCGTCGTCATCTTCATCCTTGTCGCGGCCGCGGGGAGGTCTGTCTCCTTGCCGCCGCTTGGCCTTGCCGCGGCGTCCTCCTCGGCCAGGACGTTTCTTGCTGGATCCACCAGCACCTTCCTGGGCCTTCTACTTGTCGCGCCGCTCGTACTCAGCTTTCTGTAGCTCAACGAGCTGCTCAACCTTCTTGCAGTTCTGGAGATCGTGACCCCTGGTGCGGTGGATCTTACAATACTGCTTGCCGGAGCCGTCCTGCTTGTCGGCGGCCGCCACAGGCTGGGCTTCCTTGCTGGAGCCACCACGCTTAGCTTCCTTGGCACCATCTCCGTTGCCGGACTGCTCGACAGCTAGCACTTCCTTGCCCTTCCTCCTTCTGTTGTTCCGCCGCCGGCCTTTCTTTGCCGGGGCGGCATCCTCACTGTCAGATCCTCCTACTCCCGTATCCTCTCCGGGGAGCCTCCTCCCCTCTTTAGCGCGTGCACACTTGTCGGCCAGGGCGTAAAGCTCACTGACGTCTCTGATCTTACACATCGCCATCTCCTCCCTCATCCTTTGGTTTCACACGTTCTGATGGAACGCGCTAATGATCGCGGCGGGGTGGACGTCTGGGATGTTGTGCTGTACACGGCTGAATCTCTGAATGTACTTGCGCAGTGGCTCTCCTTCCTTCTGGGCGAGCAGATGCAGATCGCTTTCTTGGCCATGTGGTTTGTGGCCGCCCGTAAAGGCGCCGACAAACTGATGGCACAGATCAGCCCAGGAGGATATGGAGTTGTCCGGCAAGTGCATGAGCCAGGATCTGACATTGGGCTTGAGTACCAGCGGGAAGTAGTTGGCAAGGATCTTGTCGTCCTGTCCCCCGGCAGCCTACACCGTGATGGTGTAGATGCTGAGAAACTCCGACTGATGCGTCTTGCCGTCGTACTTCTCTGGTACGTCTGGTTTGAAATTCTTTGTGCTGGGCCACTGGACTTGCCGCAGCTCACGGGTGAACGCAGGACAACCTAGCGCGTACGGCAGATCGCCTGGTTCCCCTGGCGCATGCATGTCAACAGAGGGCCCAGCACGCTTGTCGGATTGACGTCGCGCTTCTCTTTGGCGCTCGATGCGGGTTCGAGCGTCTTCTTGTTGTCGTTCATGGAGAACTTGGCACTGGTCGCGACGAGCTCGTGGGTCCGACGACGCGGTGGAGCCGCTGTCGGGGTGGACCCGGCGAGTCCGCGACTTTGGCCTTCGTAGTGGAGAGTGCATGGCAGTCGCACCTCCCCCGGTCTTGTTGCCATCGGCTCGCGTCCGGCTGTCCTACCGCGGCAGCGAGGCGCTTGGTTGTCGCGCAGTGTCGCCGTTGGCGAAGCCGATGAGGCTCTAGATAGTGGCCCTCCATTCGTCGGTCTTGTCCGCCGTCGGAGGGTAATCCAGGAGTAGCTGGGCCCGCGCCAAAGCTTCCGTCGGCGTGGTGGGCGGCAGAGGTGAACGGTGCGAGGAGCGGGACATGCTCGGACTCCTAACCAAGTTAGAAGGAGCAGTGTCCCGTCCAGGCGACCGCACATCACTGGGGCCAGTATGCTGGCGTGCATGCTGGTCTTGAACGCCACGCGAACCACCAGCTTGATCTTGGGCCAGCGGACGTATGGTGCTGCGAACGCTATGACGCTGCTGGTCCCGCGCCTCCTGAGATGGGCGCGATGGGCGTATGGACGCCGAGGTCTGCGCGGCCTTGTCCTTGGACTTGGCAGCGCTGTGGGCACCCTTGTCGATGTCCATTCTTCCGCCGGCATCCACTCCACCGTCCGCCTGCTCCGGAGGTGGTGGAAGCGACGCAGACGGGGCTGTTGCCCCCGAAGCCTTCTTCTTCGGTGGCATGTCGGTGAAGATGATGAAGATTTAGCTCGCGTGCACGCCGGATCGGGTTCGCACGATCTCGACGCCCCCCTACCTGGCGCGCCAGAGATATCGGGGAGGCTGATTCCACCAACACCTATGGGGACAGGGCCCCTTTCGGTTCGGCGAGGGCGGAGGTCGCACAAAGAGCGGATCGAGGCGGTACACGCGAGCGGTTTTACCAAGCTTCGGGTCGCACGGATGTGTAAAACCCTACTGCTGCTTGATTGTGTGTATTGAATTCTTGCTCAGGAGCGATGGACGCTGCCAGACTGAGCGTGGGAGTGTTTTTGGTGTTTCGGATCAGCCGAATCGGCCGAACCCCCCTGAACCCCCAAAAAACCGAACCTCTTCTACATTGCGCCTGGGCCTCCTTTTATACTTTCAAGGGGTCACCGACAGGGGGCAACGTAGACAAGAAGGGTAAAAATGGAAAAGGACGCGGTAGATGTAGCTACCGCTACTGTGGATACAGTGCACCCTACCTAACTCTGACGGCAGGGGACAAGGGCATTAAATGCCTGTCTGAGTTGCCTAAACAGTGCAAAAAGTGACCGTTAGGAGCGCCACCATTTTCCACGATGGCCTTCTCTTCATCTCCGCTTGCCACCTCGCACCCCTAGCTGCATAGCCTCCTGCCACGTGTGCTTGGGAGAGTCCTAGAGCGACACGCTAGCAGGTGTGCTGGAGCGCGGGCACGAAGTGGGGGTTTCCCGCGGCAAGCTCCTTGCCACGGTCGTCTTGTCGTGCTTGGGAGCTTGTCGCTCACCGGGCCTTGCCGGGACGAAGGGCGCGTCACGGCAAGCTTTCTTGGTATGCCTTGAGTGGCCTTCCCGGCAAGCTCCTCTTGCCGGGGTCTTGTCTCTTCCCGGCAAGATCCTCTTGCCGGGGCCTGGGTTGGCCTTCGCGGCAAGCTCCTCTTGCCGGGGCCTTGGTTTGAGTACTTTGTTCTTGAATGGTCTTCAAGGGAACCACGGAGGGTCTTGGCGGTCACCTGGCAAGCCTTGCCGCGGGGTGCTGCGATTGCCCGTGCACGAGTTCGGGGTACTAGGGTACCCCTACTCTAGTACACCGACAGGCAGCTAGAATTCTGGACCTGAAAAAGCACGTCAGAGCTACATATTCTGCACAACTCCAAATAAGATGAAACTTCACGGAGATTTTTGATGGATTATTTAAGAATTATTGGTGCAAATAACTACCAGAGGGGGCCCACCATGTGGGCACAACCCACCTGAGCGCGCCAGGGAGCCCAGGCGCACCCTGGTGGGTTGTGCTCTCCTCGGCCCACCTCTAGTGCCCATCTTCTGGTATATGTCATTTTGACCTAGAAAAAAATTAGGAGCGGACTTTCGGGACGAAGCGCTACCGTCTCAAGGTGGATCTTGGGTAGGACCACTTTTGCCCTCCGGTGGACCGATTCTACCGGGGAACTTCCCTCCCGGAGGGGGAAATCATCATCATCATTACCACCAACAGCCCTCCCATCTTTGGGAGGGCAATCTCCATCAACATCTTCAACAACACCATCACCTCTCAAACCCTAGTTCATCTCTTGTGTTCAATCTTTGTACCAGAACCTTAGACTGGTACTTGCGGGTGACTAGTAATGTTGATTACATCTTGTAGTTGACTACTATATGGTTTATTTGGTGGAAGATTATATGTTCAGATCCATTATGCTATTTAATACCCCTCGAATCTTGAGCATGATTATCGTTTGTGAGTAGTTAATTTTGTTCTTGAGGTCATGGGATAAGTCATGTTGCAAGTAATCATGTGAACTTGACATGTATTCGATATTTCGATGATATGTATGTTGTGATTCCCTTAGTGGTGTCATGTGAACGTCGACTACATGACACTTCAGCATGTTTGGGCCTAAGGGAATTGATGTTTGCTTGAACTACGTCGGTATTTCCCCAAAGAGGAAGGGATGATGCAGCACAACAATGGTAGGTATTTCCCTCAGTGATGAGACCAAGGTTATCGAGCCAGTAGAGAACCATGCAACACCACGTAAACAACTCCTGCACACAAAGAACAAATACTTTCAACCCGACGTAAGAGAGGGGTTGTCAATCTCTCATGGGTAAAAAGTAGGTAAAATTGTAGTAGATTGGATAAATAGATCTTGCGGGAACGCGAGATAAAATAAATAACAATAAATTACAGCAAGGTATTTTTGGGTTTCTGGATTAACAGATCTAAAAATAAAAGCAAATAAAAAAGATCATGAAGGCAAATATAATAAAGAAGAGACCTGGGGCCATAGATTTCACTAGCGGCTTCTCTCGAGAAAAATAGCAAACAATGGGTAAACGAATTACTGTTGGGCAATTGATAGAACTTCAAATAATCATGACGACATCCATGCAATGATCATTATATAGGCATCACGTCCAAGATTAGTAGACCGACTCCTGCCTGCATCTACTACTATTACTCCACACATCGACCGCTATCTAGCATGCAACTAGTGTATTAAGTACATGGAGAAACGGAGTAATGCAATAAGAACGATGACATGATGTAGACAAGATCTATTTTATAGAAATAGACCCCATCTTGTTATCCTTAATAGCAATGATACATACGTGTCGGTTCCCCTTCTGTCACTGGGATCAAGCATCGTAAGATCGAACCCATCACAAAGCACCTCTTGCCATTGCAAGATAAATATATCAAGTTAGCCAAACAAAACCCAAATATCGGAGAAGGAATACGAGGCTATAATCAATGATGCATATAAGAGATCAAAGAAGACTCAAATAACTTTCATTGATAAAAACATAGATCTGATCATAAACTCAAAGTTCATCGGATCACAACAAACACACCGGAATAAAGAGTTACGTCACATGGATAAACCATTGCATTGAGAATCAAAAGAGAGAGAGAGGAAGCCATGTAGCTACTAAAAACGGACCCGTAGGTCTACAATTAACTACTCACACATCATCGGAGAGGCACCAATGAGGATGATGAACCCCTCCGTGATGGTGTCTAGATTGGATCTGGTGGTTCTGGAACTTGCGGTAGCTGGAATTGATTTTCATCGACTCCCCTAGGGTTTCTGGAATATTAGGGTATTTATAGAGTAAAGAGGCGGCACGGGAGGCCACCGAGGTGGGCACAACCCACCTGGGCACGCCTGGGCCCCCAAGCGCGCCCAGGTGGGTTGTGCCCCCTCTGGTCACCCCCAGGTGCTTCTTCAGCCCATTGGATGTCTTTTGGTCCATAAAAATTCCACAAAAAGTTTCGTTGTGTTTTGACTCCGTTTGGTATTGATTTCCTGCGATGTAAAAAACAAGCAGAAAACAACAACTGGCACTGGGCACTACGTCAATAGGTTAGTACCAAAAAATGATATAAAATGATTATAAAATTATTGTAAAACATCCAAGAATGATAATATAACAACATGGAACAATAAAAAAATATAGATACATTGGAGATGTATCAGCATCCCCCAGCTTAATTCCTGCTCGTCCTTGAGTAGGTAAATGATAAAAACAGAATTTTTGATGTGGAATGTTGCCTAACATGTTCATCACATATTCTTTTCTCTGTAGCATGGACATTTGGACTTTTATATGGTTAAAAGAAATAGTCTAGTTTTGACATGAGGACTTAAATACTCAAGCATATCAACAAGCAACCATGTCTTTCAAAATATCAACGCTAAAGCAAGTTATCCCTAGCCCATTATGCTCAATCATTGATCCATTCATGAAACATACTCGCATATTAGCTACACCCAATGCTCAAGTACAATCATAGTGCCCCTTAGTTGGTGCTTTATATGAGAAGATGGAGACTCAAGTAAAAATAAAAATTGCATAAAGTAAAAGAAAGGCCCTTCACAGAGGGAAGTAGGGATTTATAGAGGTGCTAGAGCTCCAAATGAAAAAGATAGAGATAAAAACATTTTGGGAGGCATGCTTTTCCTATCAACGAAAACGACCGAGTAGTTCCCAATACTTTCCATGCTAGATATATCAGAGGCGGTTCCTGAACAGAAAATAAAGTTTATTCCTTTCTCAACCATACTTTCACTTTCATGGCTAGTTGTATCCACGGGTGCCTTCCATACCAACACTTTCCAAGGAATTTATTATTTGACAACATAAATTAAATTCATTTTTCATTTTGGGACCGGGCATCCCTAGTACCTTTGTCGTACTCTTGTGCAATGACAAGTGAATAAACACCCATCTTAAGACTAACACATCTAGCATGGAAATATATTAGCCACCCCCTACCATTTCATGAGCGGTACGAGCACACAAAAGAGAAGTTTATTTCAAAAATTAGAGGTGGCAGATACAAATTTGCTTAGAACGGCAAAAGAATACCACATATAGGTAGGTATGGTGGACTCATAAGGCAAAACTGGTTTAAAGGATTTTGGATGCACAAGTAGTGATCATACTTAGTGCAAATGAAGGCTATCAAAAGATTGAGAAGCATCCAACAAAAAATCTCATAAGCGAGCATTAAACATAACTAACACTGAATAATGCACCGCAAGTAGGATGTAATTTCATTGCATAACTGTTGACTTTCATGCTTGCATAGGGAATCACAAACCTTAACACCAATATTCTTACTAAAGCATAATTACTCATCAACATGACTCACATATCACATCATCATATCTCAGAACTATTACTAAGAATCAAGTTTATTTTGTCCAATGATCTTTATGATAGTTTTTATTATATCCTCCTTGGTTATCTATCACTTTGGGACTAATTTCATATATTGCTTTTAATAAGCTCAAACAAATATAAGTGAAGATCACGAGCATCATATTTCTTTCTCTCAAAATAATTTAAGTGAAGCAAGAGAGAATTTCTTAAAAAATTTACTAACTCTCAAATAAATTCAAGTGAAGCATGAGAGTATTCAAAAATAACAAAGCACACCAAAAAAGATATAAGTGAAGCACTAGAGCAATTCCATAGCTCATAAAGATTTAAGTGAAGCATAGAGAGCGATTCTAACAAGTCCTAGCATAATTTTGGCTCTCTCAGATAGGTGTGTCCAGCAAGTATTAAAGACTTAAAACAAAAATCAAAACAATCAAAGTCTCATATCATACAAGACGCTCCAAGCAAAACTCATAATATGTGACGAATAAAAATATAGCTCCGAGTAAAATACCGATTGTTGTTAGAAGAAAGAGGGGATGCCACTCGGGCATTCCCAAGCTTAGTTGCTTGCTTCTCTTTGGATATATAATAGCTTGGGATGCCATGGGCATACCAAAGCTTAGGCTCTTCTTACTCCTTATTCTTTCATCCATCGTAATATCACCCAAAACTTGAAAACTTCAATCACACAAAACTCAACAAAACCTTCGTGACATCCGTTAGTATAAGAAAGCAACTCACTACTATAAGTACTATTGCAAACCCATTCATATTTTATTCTTGCATTATATCAACTGTATTACAACTTTTATATGGCAAAAACTCTTCAAAGGAAACCATAGAATCATCAAAAACAGAACAGTCTGTAGCAATCTGAATATTTCGAATACTTATTTAACTCCAAAAATTCTGCAAAATTAGGACCACGTGAGAAGTTTTTGTATTAATATTCTACAAAAATAATTGGTATTTGGTCACGCTTCTGTTAAAAATGAGAATTATTTTGGTGAGCGCAAAAGTTTTTGTTTTTTAGTAAGATCAAATCAACTATCACCCAACATGACCCCAAAGGCTTTGCTTGGCACAAACACTAATTAAAACACATAAACACAATCATAACAGTAGAATAATTGTGCAAAAACTCAAGAACAGAAAGGAAAAGACAAAAATAAATTTTATTCTTAGCGCCAGAAATTCCTTTTGATGTTTGCTTGAACTACATCGATATTTCCCCAAAGAGGAAGGGATGATGCAACACAACAACGGTAGGTATTTCCCTCAGTGATGAGACCAAGGTTATCAAACCAGTAGGAGAACCAAGCAACACCACGTAAACAGCTCATGCACACAAAGAGCAAATACTTGCAACCGGACGTAAGAGAGGGGTTGTCAATCCCTCACGGGTAAAAAGATAGGTAAAATTGTAGTAGATTGGATAAATAGATCTCACGGGAATACGAGATAAAATAAATAGCAATAAATTGCGGCAAGGTATTTTTGGGTTTTTGTATTAATAGATCTGAAAATAAAAGCCAATAAAAAAGATTGCGAAGGCAAATATAATAAAGAAGAGACCCGGGGGCTGTAGATTTCACTAGTGGCTTCTCTCGAGAAAAACAGCAAACGGTGGGTAAACGAATTACTATTGGGCAATTGATAGAACTTCAAATAATCATGACGATATCCAGGCAATGATCATTATATAGGCATCACGTACAAGATTAGTAGACCGACTCCTGCATGCATCTACTACTATTACTCCACACATCGACCGCTATCCACCATGCATCTAGTGTATTAAGTTCATGGAGAAACGGAGTAATGCAATAAGAGCGATGACATGATGTACACAAGATCTATTTATATAGAAATAGACCCCATCTTGTTATCCTTAATAGCAACGATACATACGTGTCGGTTCCCCTTCTGTCACTGGGATCAAGCATCGTAAGATCGAACCCATCACAAAGCACCTCTTCCCATTACAAGATAAATATATCAAGTTAGCCAAACAAAACCCAAATATCGGAGAAGAAATACGAGGCTATAATCGATGATGCATATAAGAGATCAAAGAAGACTCAAATAACTTTCATTGATAAAAACATAGATCTGATCATAAACTCAAAGTTCATCGGATCCCAACAAACACACCGCAAAAAAGAGTTACATCATATGGATCTCCAAGAGACCATTGTATTGAGAATCAAGACAGAGAGAGAGAGAGTAAGCCATCTAGTTACTAACTACGGACCTGTAGGTCTACAATGAACTAAGCACGCATCATCAGAGAGGCACCAATGAGGATGATGAACACCTCCGTGATGGTGTCTAGATTGGATCTAGTGGCTTTAGAACTTGCGGTGGCTGGAATTGATTTTCATCTACTCCCCTAGGGTTTCTGGAATATTGGGGTATTTATAGAGCAAAGAGGCGGTGCAGGAGGCCACCGAGGTGGGCACAACCCACCTGGGCACGCCTGGGGGCCCAGGCGCGCCCTGGTGGGTTGTGCCCCCCTTGGGGAACCCCCAGGTGCTGCTCTGGCCCATTGGATGTCTTCTGGTCCATAAAAATTCCACAAAAAATTTCGCTGCGTTTGGACTCCGTTTGGTATTGATTTCCTGCAATGTAAAAAACAAGCAGAAAACAGCAACTGGCACTGGGCACTATGTCAATAGGTTAGTACCAAAAATGATATAAAATGATTGTAAAACATCCAAGAATTATAATATAACGGCATGGAACAATCAAAAAATATAGATACATTGGAGGCGTATCAGGAATGCATGATGGAGTAGTTATTAGATGATGGGTTGCTAGAGTGACAGATGCTTAAACCCTAGTTTATACGCTATTTCGTAAGGGACCGATTTGGATCCAAAAGTTTAATGATATGGTTAGATTTTATATTAATACATTTCTCGTAGTTGCGGATGCTTGCGAGGTGGTTAATCATAAGTAGGAGGTTTGTTCAAGTAAGAACATCACCTAAGCACCAATCCACCCACATATCAAATTATCAAAGTAGCAAACACGAATCAAGCCAACATGATGAAATTGATATGATGGAATTCCCGTGTACCCTCAAGAACGCTTTGCTTATTATGAGAGACCATTTTGGCCCGTCCTTTGCCTCAAAAGGATTGGGCTACCTTGTTGCACTTTTTTACCTTTACCGTTACTTGTTACAAATTATCTTGCTATCAAACAACTTGTTACCGACTATTTCAGTGCTTGCAGACATTACCTTGCTGAAAACTACTTGTCATTTCCTTCTGCTCCTCGTTGGATTTGACACTCTTATTTATCGAAAGGACTAAGATTGACCCCCTATAATTTTGGGTCATCGGGGCTCTTTTCTGGCACTGTTGCCGGGGATTGAATCGCTCTTGGTAAGTGGAAATTGGTAAGGAAAAATTATTACGACGTTCTGAAATTTATTGTCACTTGTTACTATGGAGAATCATCCTTTGAGGGGTTTGTTCGAGGTATCTTCACCTCGATTGGAACCACAATTAGTTACCCCTCAACCTACTGCACCTACTGAAAATATTGGTTATTAAGTTCCTTCGGGTATGATACAACAACTGCTAGCTAATCCTTAAGTAGGAGATGGAACTGAACATCCTCATATGCATTTGTTATATATGGATGAATTTTGTGGATTATTTATGCTTGCAGGTTTGCCCGAAGATGAAGCTAAGAAAAAGGTTTTCCCTTTATCTTTGAAGGGAAAGGCATTGATATGGTATAAGCTATGTGATGATATTGGATCCTGGAATTGGAATCGATTGAAATTGGAACTTCACCAAAAACAATTATCCTGTGCATCTAGTTCACCATGATTAGAACTAATATATAATTTTTGGCCTCATGAAGGAGAAATTATTGCTCTAGCTTGGGGTAGGCTTAAGTGAATGTTATATTGATGCCCCAATCACGAGCTCTCAATAGAAGTTATTATTCAGAATTTTTGTGCTCGACTTTCTCATGATGATCGGTCCATGCTTGATACTTCTTGTATTGGTTCTTTTATGAAGAAGACTATTGAATTCAGGTGGGATCTTTTAGAAAGAATTAAAAGCAACTCTGAATATTGGGAACTTGATACATCTCCAATGTATCTATACTTTTTGATTGTTACATGCTATTATATTATCTATTTTGGATGTTTTATATGCATTAATATGCTATTTAATATTATTTTTGGGACTAACCTATTAACCTAGAGCCGAGTGACAGTTTCTATTTTTTCCTTGTTCTTGAGTTTTGCAGAAAAGGAATATCAAACGGAGTCCAAACAGAATAAAACTTACGCGATGATTTTTCTTGTACCAGAAGACACCAACGAGACATGGAGATGAAGTCAGAAGACCAACGAGGCAACGACAAGCCGTAGGGGCGCGCACTAGGGGGGCCCTCTGGCTTGTGGCCCCCTCGGAGTCCACTAACCTCCCTCTTCATCCTATAAATTGAGATATATTCCGAAAGCCTCAGAACAAGCCACGAAAATACTTTTCCGCCGTTGCAAGCCTCTGTTCTCGTGAGATCCCATCTTGGGGCCTTTTCCGGCGATCTGCCAGAGGGGGATTCGATCATGGAGGGCATCTACATGAAGCTTATTGCCCTTCCGATGAAGCATGAGTAGTTTACCTCAGACCTACGGGTACATAGCTAGTAGCTAGATGGCTTCTTCTCTCTCTTTGATTCTCAATACCATGTTCTCCTCGATGGTTCTTGGAGATCTATTCGATGTAATCTTCTTTTGCGGTGTGTTTGTCGAGATCCGATGGATTGTGGTTTTATGATCATATTATCCTTGAATATTATTTGAATCTTGTCTCAATTCTTATATGCATGATTATCTTTGTATTTCTCTTCGAATTATCGGTTTGGTTTGGCCAACTAGATTGGTATTTCTTGCAATGGGAGAGGTGTTTAGTTTTGGTTTCAATCTTGCGGTGTCCTCACCTACTAACAAAGTAGGGGTAGCAAGGCATGTATTGTATTGTTGCCATCAAGGATAAAACGATGGGGTTTTCATCATATTGCTTGAGTTTATCCCTCTACATCATGTCATCTTACTTAAGGCGTTACTCCGTTCTTTATGAAATTAATACTCTAGATGCATGCTGGATAGCGGTCGATGTGTGGAGTAATAGTAGTAGATGCAAGTAGGAGTCGGACTACTTGACACAGACGTGGTGCCTATATTCATAATCGTTGCCTTGGATATCGTCATAACTTTGCGCTTTTCTATCAATTGCTCGACAGTAATTTGTTCACCCACTGATTATTTTCCTTCAAGAGAGAAGCCTCTAGTGAAATCTATGGCCCTCGGGTCTATTTTCCATTATATATTTTCAGATCTATAAACTAAAAATACCAAAAATACCTTGCTGCAATTTATTTAGTTTTATTTTGTTTTACGTTTTGTAAATCCTTTATACCTACCTCTATCAGATCTCACCATTGCAGTTGATCGTGAAGGGAGTGATAACCCCTTTATCGTGTTGGGTGCAAGTGTTTGATTGTTTGTGCAGGTGCATAGATTGGGGACTTGCTTGTACCTCCTACTAGATTGATACCATGGTTCTCTAACTGAGGGAAATACTTATCTCTACTTTGCCGCATCACCCTTTCCTCTTCAAGGGAAAAACCAATGCAAGCTCAAGAAGTAGCAGAACTCGACGAAGGTAAAGAGTTATGTATTAATCTTGAGTTTTGTCGGTGTGCTGGGAACGGGGGTCCCCAGACTTGCCTGCCTGCGGCCCGCGGAGTGGCTCAAGTGGGAGCCCAGTGCAGCCCAGCTTCATCAGCTCAAGCTCAAGACCCTCGTGAGGGGCCAAGCCTTGCGGGGTGGGCAACATGAAGCTTCCTCAGGAGCAGCCTCCTCAGGTAGGCTCGCGAGGAGGCGGAGAGATCAAGGCAGGGTACCACGCGAGGAGCCCGTGACGCAAGCCATGACGATCAAGACCAGGTGGGCGCCAGGCGGGCGCCGGCCTGTGCAGTGTCCTTGTTTCCCGTTCGGTGCAAGGGGGGCAAGCACAGGCCAAGGCGTCAGGCAAAGGTTACCGTTTCGGTGCAACAAGACCAAGACTAGCAGAACGGCGGGATGGAGGTCATTGTGGAGCCCAGGACGACATCATCGTTAGAGCCTTTGGCAGCCGAAGACCAACTTTAGTCAGGATAAATGTACTAGATGTTCCCCTTAAAATGGCCAATTGTTGGCGCCCTTCCCGCGCATTATTTGGGAAGAGGCCCAGGGCCTCGCTCTATAAATAGGACTAGCCACCACAGAGTAGAGGCATGGAGCATCCATCTCAAGAAGATGCATAGTCTAGAGAGAGGCGACTGAACTCACCCAAGCAGTTCATTGCACCAGCTCAAGAACAACCCCTCGCGAGCCTGTTCTCCTTTTGTATTGTTCATCATTAGCCCCTGAGGCAATCCACCACACCACACACTGGAGTAGGGTATTACACCATAATGGTGGCCTGAACCAGTATAAACCTCGTGTCCCTTGTGTGTTCATCTTTCTTGCTTAGATCCTTGTGAGACTTCGAGACGTGAGCTGGTAGGGGAAAGAACTTCGTGCGCACCCCAGTGTTCGAACCTCAAGGGTCTACCGGAACCCAAAATCCGACATTTGGCGTGTCAGGTAGGGGTGCGTCAGAATCTTTCTTTCGCTGGTCGCGTATGATCTTCCGTCGTGTCCATGGCTGACGCTCGCCGAGCTCGCGCCGAGCGTCAGGCTGCACTCGCCAACTGCATTGCCCAGACGGCGCCCGTCGGCAGTCGCCCCCGTCGTTCCCCATCGCCTGCCGCCAACGCCGCCACCGGCCCGGCGGGCAACGAGCAGCAGGCCTCGTCCCTGCATCCTTTGATGTGGCGGGAAGGCTGCACCGCCACCCCGTCGCTGACCCCAGCTGGTTCGTCGTCCCACGCCCGTCGTGCCCCCATGGACGTGCACGCTGCACTGCTACTGGCGCATGAGCTCCTGCACTATCGTCTCGTTGACAACCTCTACGAGGACTGGCTCGCCCGCATCACCAAGCTCGTCAGCACCGCAGGGGGCTCCCCAGCGCTGTCCCTCTTGCTGCCTTGTCCTCCATCCTGCGTAGGAGGCGAGGATTAGGAGGTGCCTCCGCCACCTCCTCCCCAAGAAGGCGCCCTGGCCCCAAGGCGCACGGCCCCAGGACGAGACCCTTCGCGTCCGGTGCCTGCGCGACAAGAAAGGAGCTACCAAGAGATCCCTCGTCCCCAAGAAGGTGCTCGCGTGCTCCCAGCACCGGTGCGCCATGACCGCATCCCTGCACCGCCACGTCAAGACCCCACGCTGCTCCAGGCAGCGGTGTGTGGGAATCTCCAGGAGCGAGCCCCGCATCAGAAGAGAGCTCTGGTGGCCACCGCAGGCTGCCACGCCTTCACCGCTGAGCTACGTAGCGTTGCATGGCCCGGCAAGTTCAAGCCGGACCTGCCTCCTCGCTACGACAGAACTGCCGACCCCGTGGAGTTCCTCCAGCTCTATGAGCTGGTTATCGAAGCCGCCAATGGGGACGAAAAGGTCATGGCAAATTGGTTTCCCATGGCGCTCAAGGACGGTGCCCGCACCTGGCTCCTGAACCTGGCTCCTGGCATGATCTCCTCCTGGGACGAGATGCGCACCCGCTTCATCGCCAACTTCCAAGGTACTCGCGACCAGCCCCTGGCCATGAGTGACCTGCGCCGCGTCAAGCAACAGCCAGGAGAGACCCTGCAGAAGTACATCCAGTGCTTCAACAACGCCCGCTTCAAGATCCCCAGGGTGACTGAGGAGGCCATCATCTCAGCCTTATCCAACGGCGTGCGTGACATCAAGATGAAAGAGGAGCTAGCAATCCATGAAGACCTGTGCACATCACTAGAGATGTTCAACTTGGCGACCAAGTGCGCCAGGGCAGAGGAACGGCGCCTCTCCCTCCTCGAGCTTCCGGCTGCCGACCGAGAAGAGAAGAAGCCCAAGGTCAAGGACGTGAAGCGCAAGGGGGCTGCCGTGCTCGCGGCAGAGCCAGACACCAAGCGAAGCAGGGATCAGCCTGAGTCATCCAAGGGGAGCCGGTACTGCGTGTACCATGACCTCCACACCCACAACACCAATGAATGCCAAGAGCTCAGGGCTGTGCGAGATGGGCATATCGCCGACGTCCCGATCGCAACGACCGGGGCTATGGCCGAGGAGGAGGAAGAGGTGGAGGATGATGGGAAGACCGTGGCCCTCGCCAAGGGTGGCGTGACCGACCTTGCGAGGACCGCTGGC
Source organism: Triticum aestivum (assembly GCF_018294505.1). Lineage (NCBI taxonomy): Eukaryota > Viridiplantae > Streptophyta > Magnoliopsida > Poales > Poaceae > Triticum > Triticum aestivum. The sequence goes on along the minus strand of NC_057804.1, from coordinate 128,890,436 downwards.
AGGACCAGCCTCGCGAGGGAGGTTGGAGGGATCAGCCTCGTGAGGACCGCCCTCAAGGAAACGCAGTCCTCCCTCCTCTGCCACCGCCGCCAAGAAGGAATGAATACCATCACTAGGACGAGGGGGCTGGGGGCTTCCAGGAGCCGCGGGCAATCGCTTGCACCCTGGGCGGTGCTCAGGCCGCAGCCTCTCAGTGCATCTTCAAGCAGTTTGCTCGCGAGGTGAATGCAGTCCTCCCCAAGCTTGAGGCCACGCACCCTCTCAGGTGGTCAGCGTGCGCTATCACGTTCAACTCAGCGGATCAGCTCAAGTGCGCAGCGACGGCCGGAGTCCTCCCGACGCTTTGCTCCCCAATCATCAGCAATATGCAAGTCACCAGGACCCTCATCGATGGCGGAGATGGACTCAACGTCCTGTCCGTCGGGACATTCAACAATCTCCAAGTTCCATATGATCAGCTTCTGCCAACCAAGCTTTTCTCAGGAGTCACTGATGGTTCCACCATCCCGATAGGGCAAGTTCGCCTTCCCGTCACCTTTGGGTAGCGCAACAACTACCGCACCGAACTCATTGACTTCGACGTCGCCCACATTTGCCTGCCATACAATGCCATCCTCGGGTACCCAGCCCTGGCCAAGTTCATGGCAGTGACTCACCATGGCTACAATGTCCTCAAGATGCTAGGAAGCGGTGGAATCATCATAGTGCCTTGTGAGGAAAGGGATGCAGTGTGTTCTCTTGAGTGTGCCTTCCAAGTCGCGGCAATCGAAGACCCAGATCACAGGAGCGGGAGGCTTCCAGAGGCGGTCCCTAAGAATAAGAAGGCTTCACCTGGCCCGAACACTCATGAGGCAGGCACCTCCGGAGGCGTTGCGTCAGGATCCGCACCTGTTCAAGGGGCGCCACCCTCTATCGCATAGGAAGGCGCGCCCGGCGCCCTCCTCGGGCAGGGCTCGGGGGCTCTATCTTGGAGAGCCACTGACTTTGCCAAGGTCACGAGGGAGGCGCTCGGGCACCACTTGGAGACGTGCTTCAAGGCACGTTTCCCTCAGGAAGGCATGAGGCAAGGAGGGTCAAACCCTCAAGAGTTCATCGCGAGGAACATTCAGGAGCTACAGGAGTCAAGAGTCATGCGCGGCAGCCGCCGCCTACCTGCCGTAGCCCCACATCCCGGCGAGGATGGTGGGTTGCGCATCTGCATCGATGTACCAGGGCTCAGCCGAGCAGCGTCTCAGGAGCGCCTCCGGCCTTCACGCGTGGGGCGTTGTGAGGGTCCACCTCACAGCTATGTTCGCATGCCCTTCGGCTTGCCGAACGCGACTGCTGCCCACCAGCGCCTGATGAGGTGCATCCTGGAAGCTCAGGTGGCCAGGCACCGCACGTTCCTGGAGGAGATGGAGATGGACCTTGAGGAGCCGCCCGGAACCCTAGAGCCTCCCGAGGCTCAGGGCTCCGAAGGATCGTGAGGGTTGGCTTCTTCACCATGCATCGTCAGCTACTCCGACACTCGCTCTGCAATGGTATCAGGTGACATCTTTCGAAGTTCTATTTTCAGCTGGGAGCGCCCGCAGGGCCGCATCATTCCCAGGTCGCGTGGGTCCATCCCTGCGGCATGTATTCGTTTTGCTTATGCTCTTTACCTACCTTGTTGGGGGTGCCCCTCGGGCTGCATTATCCCCAAGCTGCTCGGGCCTAACCCAGTGGCGTTTTCCTTTTTCTGCATCTATCTAAATGGATTTTCTCCTTAATGCTTAACCTGCTTGACTTAATCACCTGCTCGATTGACACCTACCTTTGGAGCCACTTGCTCTGGCACGGCACTTGCGCACGGGTCCATCCCTACAACACCAAAAAATCTGAGTGGCTGAGCTCTGGCCGTGGCAGCCCCACAAGGCGCCACCTCACCAGGCCCTCAGTGCCCCACTCACTCCCTCGGAGCGACCAATGGTTGGCTGGCAACCGTAGACGGACCTTGTTTCCCCTCGTGATTGATATGCAAGACCCGCTCCAGGAGTAGCACTGGTGGCATCGCGAGCCTTCTCTCCTTATCTCCGGCACAATCCGCTCGCACGTTAAAAGGGGGGCGCCTGAGCATCGCGACTCATGGGCTCTTACTGGCTCTCCAGCCCTCACCCCCTGGCCTTGACCCACGGCATCACGACCTGTCATACCAGCGGCGGCTGAGCTCGCTCGAGGGCCTGGACCTGAGGACGTAGAGCATTAAGGAAAGTACGGGGGAGAGGGAAGAAGCTCGCGAGGGCCTAACCCAGCCACACCTCAGCTGCCGCCACGCAGGCCCGGCACTTCGCCGAAGGTCTCTCCAAACCTACGAGATAAGTCACGCAAAAATTGATTCGACTCGATGCTAAACCCTCGCCTAGTGCAGCTCCGTCATGGCAACGTTGCCTACCTTTCTTGCCCAGCAGAGGCTGCTTGAGCGCTAAAGGGGACCTCCTGAGCATCGCGACTCAGGGGCTCTTACTGGACCTCAGGCTGCTCACCTCCTTGCCTTGACCACGGCATCGCGACCTGGCATACCAGCGACGGCTGAAGCCTGCCTGGGGACCGGGACCTGTCACCGTAGAGCACCAGGCCCTCGTGAGGGAAGAAGGGGGAGCCGAGCCGGGACAGGACAAGCATCTCGCATCGATTCATACTAGGGATATAATATTTACAAAAGACATGGCCAGCGCCTTACATACCCCCGTGGGGTGGTACTTCGATTCCTCGCAGGGAACAAAAGGTGCTAATCCTAGGGAACACTAACTACGCGCACCTCCGCAAGAGACGCCATCATCAAAAGTGGGCCGTCAGGCACCGATGCCAACCCCATACAGATCAGTGGCGTCGGCGGCCTGATGCACCTGCCCTCCTCCGGGAGCGACGCGAGCTCGGGGGCTCGTAGCTATCGTCGCTCGTCTCCGTAGTCACGTAAAGCTCGGCGGAGTCGCTGGACCCTCTGGCTCCTCCGCTGCTGCCTGAGGAGCTGCCAGGGAAGCGGTTGGCGGGCCTGGTCCTCGCCACGGCGATGCCCCGGCCGCCTTTTCTCGGGGCAGCATTCCAGCCGGCGTCCTTCCGCATCAAAGACCTTGAAGAACATCAGGGAGGCGCCATCGTATTCGAGGTGGATTATGAGGGCGCCCCCTATCCAGCAGACCCGGGCGATCTCGCCCCAGCCACGGGTCATGTAGACCTTCCTCGGAGCAACAACCTCGACCTTCGCTCTGGTTGCAGGGGTACTACAGTCAGCATGCTGCAACCAGATCTCGAGAGGCCCCCTCGGCTGGATCTCGAAGGCGAAGGAGGGAGGAAGGCGAACCCAAGATCGGGGAGGCATGGCGGCGTGGAGCACAAGCTCACGAGAGGAGCCCTCGGCGTGGACTCCAGGAGGAATGACGCGCATCACCGTAACCCGCCGGCATCGACGGCGGCACCGATGGTGTCGCTCGGTGCCTTCTTCTCCAGCACCCTCGATGCGGGCGTACAAGGGAAGCAGGAATCCAGGCGGCGGCCGCTCGTACCAGGGCCTCGATGTCTCCTGCCCGGCGCCCACATCTCGAGGGCAGAGGACTAGCCGCTTCTTCGGCAGAAGCAGGTCGGGACCCTCTCGGGGGGCCTTCCCCTTCTCTTCCGCAGAAAACCGGCGAATTGGTGCCATCGGCGTGATGTGAAGCAAGGGCGGGGAGGAAGACGAAAGGAGTAGCAGGGAGAGATGAACTGGAATGGCTCACGTCGTTCCGTACTTATAGCCGGAGAAGGCCAACTGCCGGCCTCCACGATCGCAGGTAATCGTGACCCATTTTTGTATGTAGGGACTTGTCAAGTCATGCGGTTGTCGAGGCGTTGTGGGGAAGCGGAGATGCCCACGTCCAATCGACCGCCACACGGTGCCCAAGGCCGCAGGCTGTTGGGGCCCATGGCACTTTGCACTTGCCCCTTCGCTTCTCCGCTAAGACAAGTCCGGGCGCGCCTTGGGCCCGGGGGCTACTGTCGGCGTTCTGGGAACGGGGGTCCCCAGACTTGCTTGCCTGCGGCCTGCGGCGTGGCTCAGTTGGGGGCCAAGTGCAGCCTAGCTTCATCAGCTCAAGCTCAAGACCCTCGTGAGGGGACAAGCCTCGCGGGACGGACGACAAGAAGCTTCCTCAGGAGCAGCCTCCTCGGGCAGGCTCGTGAGGAGGCGAAGAGATCAAGGCAGGGTACCTTGCTAGGAGCCTGTGACGCAAGCCATGACGATCGAGACCAGGCGGGCGTCAGGCAGGCACCGGCCTGCGCAGTGTCCTTGTTTCCCCTTCGGTGCAAGGGGGGCAAGCACATGCCAAGGCGTTAGGCAAAGGTTACCGTTTCGGTGCAACAAGACCAAGACCAGCAGAATGGCAGGATGGAGGTCATCGTGGAGCCCAGAACGGCGTCATCGTCAGAGCCTTTGGCGGCCGAAGACCAACTTTAGTCAGGATAAGTGTACTAGATGTTCCCCTTCAAAATGGCCAATTGTTGGCGCCCTTCCCGCTCATTATTTGGGCAGAGGCCCAGGGCCTCGCTCTATAAATAGGACTAGCCACCACAGATTAGAGGCATGGAGCATCCATCTCAAGAAGATGCATAGACTAGAGAGAGGCGACTGAACTCACCCAAGTAGTTCATCGCACCAGCTCAAGAACAACCCCTCGCGAGGCTGTTCTCCATTTGTATTGTTCATCATTAGCCCCTGAGGCAATCCACCACACCACACACTGGAGTAGGGTATTACACCGCAATGGTGGCCTGAACCAGTATAAACCTCGTGTCCCTTGTGTGTTCATCTTTCTTTCATAGAACCTTGTGAGACTTCGAGACGTGAGCTGGTAGGGGAAAGATCTTCATGCGCACCCCAGTGTTCGAACCTCAAGGGTCTGCCGGAACCCGAAATCCGACAAGTTTGATGGTGTTAAATCTTTTATGAATACCGATGCTTTTCAAAAGTTTAGCACTAAATATGGACTTGACTCTGAGATAGTAGCCTCTTTCTATGAATCATTTGCTACTCATGTTGGTCTCCCTAAGGAGAAGTGCTTTAAATATCACCAACCTATTAAATATGAAATTAAAGAACCCGACATAGATAAAGATGAAACTATCATTTACAATGTTGACCCAGTTGTTCCTACTGCTTATATTGAAAACCCACCTTTCCTTGTTAGGATAAAGGAACATGCTAAGGTTTCAATGGTGTTCAATAAAATTTATATTAGAGCACCTAAACCTGCTGAACAAATTAAAGTAGAACCTAGTGTTGCTATGGTTAAAGATCTCCTGGTAGATATTGATAGGCATGTTATTTACTTCTGTGATGAAGCTGCTAGAATTGCCAAACCTGATGAAAAAGATAAACATAGACCTATTGTTGGCATGCCTGTTGTCTTAGTTAAAATAGGAGATCATTGTTATCATGGTTTATATGACCTAGATGCTAGCGTGAGTGCTATTCCTTTTACCTTATACCAAGAAATTATGAATGACATAGCACCCGCTGAAATAGCAGACATGGATGTTACTATTAAACTGGCTAGAGACACCATCACACCACTTGGGATTGTTAGAGATGTTGAAGTCTTGTCTGGGAAAATAAAATACCCTACTAGTGGCTTCACTCGAGAAAAATAGAAAACGGTGGGTGAACAAATTACTGTTGGGCAATTGATTGAACTTTTTACGCGTCGCAGAGCGATGGCTCAGCGGCCGCTGCAAAAAATTGCGCGCGCGACGCTCCAGCAGAAGCGCTAAAATACAGCGCGTGATACACATACGTACGCAAAAACAAGACACATAGATACAATGATAGGTAGATAAAAAACGATACATAGATAGTTCAACATAGATAGTTCAAAACATAGATAGTTCATAGTATAGTTCAACTACTCGTCATCCTCCTCCTTCGACTCCGACTCGGTGATGTCCTTCCTCCTCCTTCAACGTCGTAATGAAGGCGTCAATATACCGATCATCGTTGGAGTCCCAGGTCGATGCATCTCCTAGCTCGATGTTGAAGATCGTGGCCGCCTTCCGCCTACATCTTTCCTCGCGGTAGGCGGCTCGCTCTGCCCTCCTTCCCGCACTCTCCGCCCTCCTTTGCGCGTAGAATTCACGCTTGTTGACGACGTCCTTCGGGAAGCGTTGGCGCCACAGCGCCATGGCCTCCTCGTCCATCTCAGCGATGCTGAGGCGACGCTCCCGCCTCCAGTTGTCGCGACGGTCCTCGTCGATGACAAGCCGCGGGGGAGGCGCGAGCTCCAGCGCCTGCTCCCGCGTCGCCACCTCGGGGAAGTTCATCTTCCTATGAGGCCGCCGGAGGCGCCACGCGACCGCGTTGTACGCGCGGGCGGCCTCGTGGGCAGTGCCGAATGTGCCGAGGTCAAGGCGCATCCCACTGGACTGGATCTCGGCGGAGAAGGCACAGGAGGGGCACGCGCGGATGCCGCGGTAGCCCGAACTTCCCCGGCGGCGAGGCGAGAGAAGAGGCAAGAAAGAGCGGTGGAGAGAGCGGTAGAGGGCGCGTGGCGAGGCACAGAGCGGTGGGAGGGCGCGTGGAGGGCGCTGAATTTATAAAGCCCACCGGACGCCGTGCGCCAAAACTAACGCGCGCTCGGCCGCTTTTTCGCATGTGTGCGCCATCTTTTCTCACGCGCCTGAATCTCCGCCGGCTGGAGCACACAAAAATGCTCCGCGCGCACTAAAACCCACGTTTACCCCGGGCGCGTGTTTTTCAAGACACTGTTGAAGATGCTCTAATAGGGTGGCGCTACAATATTTCACACACAATGCATTTATCTCGTTTATTCATTTCTGATCTCACGTTCATAGAGGTAAAACAAGGTAATACTCCCTTCGTTCTGGTTTATAGAGATTATTTTAACTTTTTTATTTTTCCAATTTAAAGGGCTCATCTTCATCTTATTTTTAGTTTCCGAGGCACATTAAATCTTTGCATGCAAGAATTAGAAAGGAACACACCAATGCATGTAATATTCCTACTCATCTAGTGGTCAAGCATGCATGCACTGCAATTATCCAAAGTAATGCACGAGTTTAATTTGGGTAGTTTTGTAAAGTACGAGATACATTCCTCCATTCACAAAATGCCTTGGTTGATGAGATTTTGGCTAAAGTTTTAGGCTGGTCATAGTGGGGAGTAACTTAGACTAGTGTCACACTAGTCTAAGTTACTACCTTCATAATGCAAAGTAACATAATAGTAGTATCATGGATGGCTTTATTTATTAACTTGTAGACTCATCTTGTCTCGGGAAGCGCTATGTTACAGTAACATATTATGTTACCACCTCTCATTAAATACTTGCCACGCAAGCAAAATTTTCTTAAAATGCGCTATTTTACTACCTAAGTTACTCCCACTATGACTAGCCTTATAACTATTATGTGGGCCCTCCCAAATTTTGAGGGATTAAACGGATGACACTCAATTTTTGTTTAGAACGCTAAGCACAATTAATTAGGATTGTTTTCTTAGGAAAATATAAAAATGAATCCAAACAATATGATTATTTTTGTGTGGCCATTTTATAATCCAGAGAGGCTCCGCCACTACTTCAAAATGGCTATCAGTGGTGGGCTTTGGGTCTACTTGGGCCCGCCACTAATGGATGTCCCTTCGTAATTCATTTAGCAGTGGCAGGTGGAAATTTAAGCTGACCACTAGTACAGTACAATAGTGGTAGGCCCTATACATAGCATGCCCACTAGTACAGAAAAGGTTAGCTATGGCGTGGTAAAATTGGCCTTGCTGGTTATGGCACCAGTGATAAAATTTACTGGTGACGTTGGAGCACACATCAACACTATTTGTGTGATAAGGCATGCCACATGGCCAACACCAGCACTAAGTAAATGTTACCACTGAAATACCTTGTTACCACAATTAAAATTTTCGCTTATAAAAAGTGCAGCTATGTAATCCATCAACTAATTTAAGATATACTACTACACCTACTAGTTCAACTTAACAAACTAAATAGGTATTACATCATCAACTTAACAAACGACATAATAGTTAGCAGTTCAAGAACTAAAGTAGTTGAACTTAACAAACTACTACATCATCCACTTAAAAAAATAGATAACCTAGGTGGTGGACCGCACTTCCTTATCAAGGATTGCCTTCATCTGTCGAATCGTGTACCTATCATTTTCTCCCTCTTTTCTAAAATGAGCTTTCTATGTTTTGAGCTAATTTTTGTCAGCTCTAAGGAGTTTTCTCTCCTTCTTTAGCTAATCCCTCTCCTGGATCAGCTGATCCCTCTGCTCCGACAGCCTAGGAGTCTTATCGAAGAGATCATCCTTCTTGCCGACCAGCTGATCCCTCTCCTCTTCAGCGCGACATTCACCTCCTTCAAGGCCTTGATGTTACTTTCATGAGATTCTAGAAACTTACGGTTGAGCATGTCCACATCATAGATCTTTTTCTCGACGGGTGTCGAAATCGATATGTATCCCTACCAAGTCCAATGTTTGAAATCTTTAGATATGCATGTGTTTGCAATCATCGTGAATGGTTAGATATGCATGTGTTTGGAATGTTACTCGGTTGCTGCTCGTGTCGCCTCTGCCGGCATACGTCGCGAAGTTACAAGAAGACCTGCAGTGTGGCTGTTGAAGGCACTCATTGATGCCAAATACAAAATAATAACAAGTAAGCCATGACAACTACAGCTAGGACCAACTGAACTATGAAAACATATGATAGGGAATTAACCACGCACAAAGTAGATGCATGAAGTGCAATACATATTCATGCCATTAGATAAGTAATAGTAACCACACCCAATTGTATAATAGCATGCTATTATTTCTTTTTACTAAGAAAAATTGTTTTCTACACATGGCAGCTTTACAAGTGCATATGACATAGTGACATTTTTATTGTACATTTCATGGAAAATTCAATATACCATGGCATTTTCCCCTCTGTCTTTCCTTGATAAAGATCAAGTGTAGTACCTACTCACTAGTCATGTGAATCAAACCCAAAAAACTAGTCAATTTTCTGCATACTATATCAAGTCTTCAAACCGAAGACAATTTCACAGTTGACACTAGATATTAGAACTAGAGTATGAATGCCTAACATGACCCATAAACACTACTTATGCCTAAGATGAACTAGAGTATATGAATGCGAACTAAAATAATACATGACCTGTCAACACTAGTTTTGACACTTTTTTGGTATTGTCAAAGCTTTGGCAAACAAACCAGAGCTGGCAAGAAAAATTATGAATGTTTACACACTAGTTTTGGAGCTGTCAAATTAAGTTATGAAAGCTTTGGCATTGTCAAAGCTTACATTTTGACACTAGCTAAATTTCAGTTTGGCACATTCAAAGCTTACATTTTGACACTGTCAAAGTTTACATTTTGGCACTACCAATGCTTTTTTTCTCTAACCATTTTCCGGCACTGTCAAAGCCCATTAATTGAAACTAGAATGAACCCTAGCTAATCTTCTGCAGTGTCGTGATTCAAGCAAACAAATCGATAGAGAGATGCTCACCGAGGATTGGAGCCGCTATGTGTCATCAGTTGCATGTGTCTCCGTCGCCGTCGAAACCCTAACATTTGGGTTCAAATAAAAAGACTCAAAAAATGTTCGATAATGGCAGCGAGAGGGGAGGTGTAGATGTACGGAAGCAGGAGGGAAGGGCTGGAAGAATACTAGAGCACCTGAGAATGTCGAAAATGGCCTTAATTGCCATTGGCAGAAGGAGGTCGACGGAGTAGGCGGCGAGAACGAAAGGGGGTCGAGAGAGAGGGAGGCGTTGAGTGGGGCAGGGGTGCGTGCACCCTAGGTTTTGACCCAGACGCGTCAGATGTAGTGTTGGGCTAGGCCCAATAGGCCCACGTTGGAAAAAAATTAAATCATCAAAAAAGATTCAAAGTTATAAAAGATTCAAAATAGGAAAAGACTCGAAGTTATAAAAGATTAAAAATAATAAGACTCAAAATAATTTCTTGTGTGCTGGAATTAGCACACCAACATCAAACTATTCACCTACAGTGTCGACAGAAATGCAACACCAGGATTAGCTTGTGCCTGGTCAGTAAAGATGGGCGTACCAATTTGTGTCGTGTTAGAAAAAAGCAACGCTGGCACTAACTAAAGGTGTCGTGCCAAATATGCCAACGCCACCACTATTTGAAAACAATAGTGGTGGCGTTGATTGGAAATGGTGCGACACCAATTAAAGTTGTTACTAGCCATTTCTTCACTAGTCGTCACTCGTAGCTATCTACTGGTTTAAAAGAAGTATAGTAGTGGCTTGCACACAAGTCCCGCCCGCACTAGTGACTTTACATGGATTCAAAAAATGCAGATTATAATTTACTCATGACATATATGTCAGCACATATTACACACATCATTACAAATTACACACTAGTTACACAACCAAGCTCAATTAATACTGCAATAGCCCTACACACATAGATTTCACACTATTACACAGCTACATGAACAAGTCCAGACCAAAGCTCTAGTTAAATTCTGCAAACAACATATATAAACATAGCGAGCTGATAATACTATGTTCTTCAATTCCCTAGGGGTGGGGGATAAATGTTATGCAAAGGATGTCAAGTCGACCTAAGTTTCTTGACTAGTGCTACAAAGATGGAAAAAACTCACTTACATGAACTAGAAGGGAATGCTTGGCCAATACCAGCAAAGAGAATTGCATGCCTTGGACATGTGCTTGAGCTAAAACTGCTGCCAAAATAAAAGGAAAGAGAAATGCTTTAGGCTAACATGAAAGCTCTATTTTAAAGTAGCAAATTTGATCAATTGCAAGAACTCAATGTTCATGGAACAAGTCATATGCAATCTCAAAGATACATGTAGCACTTGTTGGGAAACGTTGCATGGAAAACAAAAAAATTCTACGCACACGCAATGATCTATCCATGGAGATGCATAGCAATGAGGGGGAGAGTGTTTCTATGTACCCTCGTAGACCGTAAGAGGAAGCGTTTGACAACGCGGCTGATGTAATCAAACTTCTTCTAGCTCCGACCAATCAAGTACAAAACGTACGACACCTCCGGTTCTGCACACGTTCAGCTCAGTGACGACCCTCGCCTTCTTGATCCAACAAGACATCGAGATAATAGATGAGTTCCGTCAGCATGACGGCATGGTGATGGTGATGGTGAAGTGAGCCTCGCAGGGCTCCGCCTAAGCACTACAAAGATATGATCGGGGGTGTAAACTGTGGAGGGGGCCGCCGCACACAGCTAACAATTGTCTGGGGTGTGCTAGGGGGCACCCCCCACATATATATAGGTGGGAGGGAGAGGGGAGAGGCGAGGAAGAACCCAAGTAGGACCGAATCCTACTTGGGTTCCTCCTAGGTCGGCCGCCCCCCTTCTTTATTTACCGGAGAGGGAAGGAAAGAGGAGGGAGAGAAAGGGAAGGGGGAGGCCCAATCCCCCCTTTCCTTTCTCTTCCCTCCTTTATTCTCCCTTTGCTTTGACCCATATGGGGGGCGCACCAGCCCCTGGTGGCTGGTGTGTTTCCCCTCTTGGCCCATTAGGCCCATATCTTTTGTCGGGGTTGCCCGGAATCCCTTCTAGTGACCCGATATGTACCCGGTACCCCCACGGAACACTTCTGGTGTCCGAATACCATCGTCCTATATATCAATCTTTACCTCTCGACCATTTTGAGACTCCTTGTCATGTCCGTGATCTCATCCGGGACTCCGAACAACATTCGGTCACTAAATAACATAACTCATATAATACAATATCATCATCGAACGTTAAGCGTGCAGACCCTACGGGTTCGAGAACTATGTAGACATGACTGAGACACCTCTTCGGTCAATAACCAATATCGGAACCTGGATGCCCATATTGGATCCTACATATTCTGCGAAGATCTTTATCGATCGAACCATTATGACAACATATGTTATTACCATTGTCTGTCGGTATGTTACTTGCCTGAGATTCGATCGTCGGTATCTTCATACCTAGTTCAATCTCGTTACCGGCAAGTCTCTTTACTCATTTCATAATACATTACCTCATGACTAACTCCTTAGTTGTTTGCTTGCAAGCTTATGATGTGTATTACCGAGAGGGCCCAGAGATACCTCTCCGATACTCGGAGTGACAAATCCTAATCTTGATCTATGCCAACTCAACAAACACCTTCGGATATGCCTGTAGAGCATCTTTATAATCACCTAGTTAGATTGTGATTTTTGATATCCCACAAGGCATTCCTCCGGTATCCGAGAGTTTCATAACCTCATAGTCGAAGGAATATGTATTTGACATGAAGAAAGCAACATGCTAAGCTAACGGATGGGTCTTGTCCATCACATCATTCTCCTAATGATGTGATCCCGTTATCAAATGACAACTAATGTCCATGGTTAGGAAACCTTAACCATCTTTGATCAACGAGCTAGTCAAGTAGAGGCTCACTAGGGACACGGTGTTTGTTTATATATTCACGCATGTATTTAGGTTTCCAATCAATACAATTCTAGCATGAATAATAAACCTTTATCATGAATAAGGGAATATAAAATAACAACTTTATTATTGCGTCTAGGGCATATTTCCTTCAGTCTCCCACTTGCACTAGAGTCAATAATCTAGATTACATTGTAATGAATATAACACCCATGGAGTCTTGGTGTTGATCATGTTTTGCTTGTGGAAGAGGATTAGTCAATGGGTTTGCTACATTCAGATCCGTATGTATTTTGCAAATTTCTAAGTATCCCTCCTTGACTTGATCACGGATATAGTTGAAGCGTATCTTGATGTGTTTGGTTCTTTTGTGAAATCTGGATTCCTTCACCAAGGCAATTGCTCCAGTATTGTCACAAAAGATTTTTCATTGGACCCGATGCACTAGTTATTACACCTAGATAGGATATGAACTCCTTCATCCAGACTCCTTCATTTGCTGCTTCTGAAACAACCATGTACTCTGCTTCACATGTAGATCCCGCCACAATGCTCTACTTGGAACTGCACCAACTGACAACTCCACCATTCAATATAAATACGTATTTGGTTTGTGACTTAGAGTCATCTGGACCGGTGTCAAAGCTAGCATCAACGTAACCATTTACGACAAGCTATTTGTCACCTCCATAAACGAGAAACATATCCTTGGTCCTTTTCAGGTACTTCAGAATGTTCTTGACCGCTGTCCAGAGATCCACTCATGGATTACTTTGGTACCTCCCTGCCAGATTTATGGCAAGGCACACATCAAGTCTGGTACACAACATATCATACATGATAGAACCTATGGCTGAGGCATAGGGAATGACTTTCATTTTCTCTTTATCTTCTGCAGTGGTTGGGCTTTGAGTTTGACTCAATTTCACACCTTGCAACACATGAAAGTACCCTTTCTTTGACTGATCCATTTTGAACTTCTTCAAAACTTTGTCAAGGTATGTGCTTTGTGAAAGTCCTATTAAGCATCTTGATCTATCTCTATAGATCTTGATGCCCAATATATAAGCAGCTTCACCGAGGTGTTTCATTGAAAAACTCTTATTCAAGTATCCTTTTATGCTATCCAGAAATTCGACATCATTTCCAATCAACAATATGTCATCCACATATAATATTAGAAATGCTACAGAGGTCCCACTCACTTTCTTGTAAATACAGGCTTCTCCAAAAGTCTGTATAAAACCATATGCTTTGATCACCTCATCAAAGCATATATTCCAACTCCGAGATGCTTACACCACTCCATAGATGGATCGCTGGAGCTTGCACACTTTATTAGCACCTTTAGGATCGACAAAACACTACTAGGGAAAAGCCTAGCAGCAGCGCGGGTTTTAGGCCTATCAGTAGCGCGGGAATGAGCGCTACTGATAAGGCGCTACAGCTAAAGCTTAGCAATAGCGCACGTAGATCCACGCTAATGCTAAATTGACTTAGTAGTAGCGCTTCTTCAAAACAGCGCTACTGGTAATTAGTAGTAGCGCTTCTCCTCTCCCGCGCTACTACTATTATTTAGTATTTTATTTCTTTTTTATTTCATGTTGTATTCATACACCTTTACACAAGTTTTCATACAACAGGAATTTAGAGATTGTTTTTACATCATAATGAGTTATTACATCACGGGGTGAAAGAACCGTGGACTAGTTTCAAGTGGATGTCCATCCACTTGAAACTAATCTGCGGTTCTTTCACCCAATGATATAATAATATCATCATCATGATCATATCATTAACAACTTATCATCATAATACATCATTGTCATATAACACCTCCTCAAGATCATCGTTTTCATCAATGACATCACATAGCAAATTGGTCACTAGTCGTAATCACAAGTACTCCTCATTATAAACTCTAACACATTACCACATAATAAACATATTGTACCTCATAGGACCTACTACATTCGAGTAAGACCTACTACATTTTCTAAGGTAAAATAGCAAAAAACAAGATAGCCCCTGACTCTCCATTATGGAGAATGGAGATTAGCCTGTCTCCAATTCTTGCCTTTCGCTGAATGTTAGTTCCTAGAACCTCCTTGCGAATGTCCATACATTTCTTCCATTCTTTGATGAACATGTGTTCACCGATTTTAGAAATCCGATATGCACAGGTGAGCTCCCTAGATTTACCTAGCAGTATGTTCATAACTGAGAGGTGACCATTCAGAGACATCAGATGAGGCACAAAATCCATCGGGAGTTTCTGTTGAAAAACATAATAATAACTTCGTAGTTAGCAATGATGTACTAGTTTTAGAAGTATGCAAAAGATGCACGGATGTCGTAATAGTAAAAAATCTTACCAGGGTATCTCCAGAGAAGTTACCGTGGTTCAACACATGCACTAGTGGCACGTATTCACCATAATTTGGAGGAGTTCGATAGTTGTTGTAATTCTCAAGAAGAGTACAAAATGCGATCAGATGATTTTTCTCCGTATACGTTAATTCGGTGCCATCGGTGTAGTGGGTTTTATCTACCATCTTCCGCACAGTCCTTGAAGAATCAAAATAAGTTGTCAATGGAAACAAGCTATCAACTATTTTGAAATAAACAATATAAATTAGTTAATAACAATGTTTGAGAAACTCACATAGCGGTACAATCGGAAGTGTATCAACAAGGACCCAAATGTCCATATTGTCTTGCTCGATGTCAGGATCACCAAGATCCATGGTGACAATCATACCCTCATAAAAATCATACATTTTGCAAAGTGCTTCCCAATTTTGGCAACCAAAATGGGTTACGCTCTGAGCATTGCACAGATTTACTTCAAAATCCATATCATGATGGGTCCTTAGGTGTATTTTCTTTGTTTTGAAATATTCATGGTCTTCAAAACCCATCCTCTCCAAGACATAGCGTCTTGCATGGCATGGGATAAGCTAGTCGAATTGTAAAATATGAAAATTAGACATTGAAATAGTTGAAGTCATGCTTAATTACAAAAAAACACTTGTCATTGTTGCGTACCGTTTCACAATCGAAGGTCTCCTCGAGCTTAATGCTGAAGCGCCGATCTTCGTCCAGCTCAACGAACCTGTCGCACATACCTCGATCGTCGTGGCACCAGCTACACTCCCCCGGGAGACTGTCGTCGTCCAAGTACGACATTTCCTACGTTCATAATTCAAAGATTAAACTTGTACATATTCTAGCACAAGTCATGCCAGAATTCACAAAAAAATCCGGCATGACCTTTGCTAAAAAAAGGACATATCAAGCGCCTGAAATTTGCCGGAACGGAAATTAATCAACACTCTGGCAAAACATAGGCCACTCGGAGATGTAAACTGAACATGAACGGCCACTTGGGCAACCACATATCCTATTTGAGCTACAAAAACACAAGATATACAAGGATATTTGGCTGGTCTCACCTCGATGTCGGAGGGGGTCGGTGACTAGGACGACGGCGGGGATGTCTGAGGGGGTCGGTGACGGGGACGATGGTGGTTACCTGAAACTGTATAAGTTATCACTAATACATCCCCAATAATTGCTTAAACTAAAAAATAACAACAAATATGACATGTTCAACTAGTTTTATTAATTCAACTAGTTCTTACTAAATATAAACTTACTATAAATAGAAAAAACTAGTTCTTTCTAAAAATAAAGTAGTTCAACTAGTTATATTAATTATCTTACTAAAAATACATTAGTTCTATTAATTCAACTAGTTCAACTAGTTTATTAATTTACTTACTAAACTAGTTCAACTACAACTAAAGTAGTTCAACTACAACTACTATTAATCATACTACCCTAGTTAACTAGTACCATCACTACTAGTAATTAACATCTACTACTACTAAAAATCTAGTACTAAGTAAGCAACATCTAGTACTAGCTATGAACCCTAAATTAACATCTACTACTACTAAATCTAGTACTAACTAGTGGCAGCGGGTGGGGGGCGACGGAGAGGTATCTAGGGGCGGCGAGGTCAAGGGTGGAGGGAGGATGTGCGAGGAGGAGGGAGGAGGGACGGAAGGAGGGGAGTACCTCGGCGGCGGACGGACAAAGGCGGCGGCGACGGTGACGCACGACGACGGTTATTGGCACGCGGGCGAGAGTAAGAGTGTGAGTGAGGGTCGATCGTGCGCGTGGGGATAAGGTAGGGATAGTTGTAGCGCGTTTGCCAAAACGCGCTACAGCTAATCTAAATAGCTGTAGCGCTTTGCATACAAACCGCTACTGCTAAGTGTAACTATACAAAAAATACGTCAATGCAAAAATACATTGGCCATCAATGATCTTTTTGTGTATAATCTGAATTGTCAATATGAGTCCTCTCCGGTAGGAACCGGAGAGGACTCATATTGCGGCCACAAATTTTACACATAGAGTTCAGTGAAGACCAACTGGTTGTGGTAGTTTCAGAAATAACATATTTAAGGTGGTAAACACCCTGTTCACGGAGCGAGGTGGGACTAAACTTGTGGGCTGATCTTAGCAGTAGCGGTTTTCTTCGAAGCGCGCTGCCGCTAACTTCTATAGCAGTAGTGCGGTTTGGTATAGGGCGCTACTGCTATAACTAGCAGGGGGGCGAGGTCATGGCAATTATAGCAGTAGCGCGGTTTGTGGATGCGCTACTGCTATTTTCCTTTCAGCAACGCATTTTGATATCACGCGCTGCTTCTAAATAGCAGTAGCGTGATATTTTGAGGAGCGTTGCTGGTAAGATTCTGTGTATAGGCTTTTCCCTAGTAGTGAAACCTTCTGGTTGCATCATATACAACTCTTCTTTGCAGTTTTGACATCCATTTTCCAGATTTCATAATCGTAAAATGCGGCAATTGCTAACATGATTCGGACAGACTTAAGCATCACTACGGGTGAGAAGGTCTCATCATAGTCAACTCCTTGAACTTGTCTAAAACCTTTCGTGACAAGTCGTGCTTTGTAGATAGTAACATTACCATCAGCGTCAGTCTTCTTTGTGAAGATCCATTTATTCTCTATGGCTCGCCAATCATCGGGCAAGTCCACCAAATTCCATACTTTGTTCTCATACATGGATCCTATCTCAGATTTCATGGGCTTGAGCCATTTATTGGAATCTGGGCTCATCATAGCTTCTTCATAGTTCATAGGTTTGCCATGGTCTAGTAACATAAATTCCAGAACAGGATTACCATACCACTATGGTGCGGAATGTGCTCTGTTCGACCTACGAGCTCCAGTAGTAATTTGATCTGAAGTTTCATGATCATCATCATTAGCTTCCTCTCTAGTTGGTGTAGGCATCACAAGAACGGATTTCTCTGATGTGCTACTTTCCAGTTCAAGAGAAGGTACAATTACCTCATCAAGTTCTACTTTCCTCCCACTCACTTCTTTCAAGAGAGACTCCTTCTCTAGAAATGTTCCATTCTTGGCAACAAAGATCTTGCCTTCGGATCTATGGTAGAAGGTGTACCCAATTGTTTCCTTAGGGTATCCTATGAAGACGCACTTCTCCGATTTGGGTTCGAGCTTATTAGGCTGAAGCCTTTTCATATAAGTTTCGCAACCCCAAACTTCAAGAAATGACAGCTTAGGTTTTTTGCCAAACCACAGTTCACACAGTGTTGTCTCAATGGATTTAGAAGGTGCCCTATTTAACATGAATGCAGCTGTCTCTAATGCATAATTCCAAAATGATAGTGGTAAATCAGTAAGAGACATCATAGATGTAGCAACCAGACCTCAGACAGTCTAGTCTCTGTGCATCAGTGTCATCACTGGATCGGTAATGCTGACTCGCACAGTACTTGAGGATTTATAACAGAGTTTCAATCACACACTTATTACATCGAATGTCTCAAAAGAGAACTTATTACAATAATATGGCTTAAGGCCATCTAAAAACAATAACAATGGAAGGCTTGGAAGATAAAGCGAGTCCATCAACTCCAACGTCATAGCTGAATGAAAGACAATGACCTATGGCACCTTACTCGTCGTCTGAAAAGTCTGCAACATGAAATGTTGCAGCCCGAATTGGGTCAGCACATGGAATATGCTCACAATGTAACACATAGAGTAATGAACAAAATGAATGCTATCACTACATGCATATATGGCAGGTGGAAAGCTCTATGGTTACAGTTTTGCATAAAGCCAATTTTCCCAACAACAAAGGAATAATTTTTTTAACTATCATGGTGGTTGTTAAACATTGAGAAGGTTCCTCCAACTCAATCCCAATTAAGCATCATCATTAACCCAATCAAATTAATTTAGAGTGATGAGATCAACATGGTAATCCAAGAACCAGATACTCAAGATGTCCATAACCGGGTACACATCTAACCATGATTAGTTTATACACTCTGCAGAGGTTTGCGCACTTTCCCCCACAAGACTCAAACACATCCATGGTCGGAGATTCGAGACACAGTCTTTCTGAAGCATTAACTCTCTACTCTGGATAGACAGTACCACCTACAACCCACTACATCTGCTAGTCTACCTCTTCAAGAGCTTCACGCAACTTACTCAACTATGCCAGAGCCCATATTGGCATGTGGCTGCACATGGAAGTTTCTAGCATGAAGAATCTTATGATCCCTTTGAGCCTGGGTGGCGGACTGTAGGATGATCACACGGGTACTCTGAGATATCCTAGGACAACACTGGATTCTCCAGGTGCCCTGACAACCACTGGGTACTCCAGGGTGCCTCAAGCAATCCACCCAGATGTGTATTTAAATAGCCACCTCAAGTTGACCATTAATTAACAATACTCACATCTGTCATGGATACACTCACCCAAACCACGTCTCCAAGCATAGCATAGCAATATAAGCATCACGTAAAAGAATCTCCCAAAGGTTTGATAATAAACAGGGAAATATGTTCTACCTCATCATCTACTTCCCAAAACCCACATGTTAGTCAATTCCTAACCATGCAATGTTTGAGGGTTGATCTAATGCAATAAAACTAGGTAGGAAAGAGGTATGATCAAAGTGTCAATTGTCGTGCTGATGATCCGCAAATCCTAGAGACTCGTAGTAGCACGTTTTGCACTCTGGGTACTCTATCACAAACAAACATAACATACATAAGAACTCAACTAGAAGCACGGGTAAAACTCAGATAAGAGATCTAACTAGAAAGTTCAACTGAAGAACTCCGGTTTGCAAAAAGAATCAACTCAATCGAAACAACGAAACTCAAACTGCAAAAGAAACAAGATCCGTTTACTAATCTGGACTAAAGTCAAATTTTACAGTACCAAAATCTTGTTCAAGTTGTTTAAACAGAAAGAGGGCTTCAAAATGAAGATCTAGGCGCTTGAATCGCCTGATTCCGATAAACGAGCAAAAAGATAAACTAAAACGAAATAATCGCGGAAATTGTGAGGTAAACTGACGAATAGGCTAACGAATCAGGGCGGAAATTGTGATTGAAAATAATCGCGGAAAAACCCTGGAAAAAGAAAAACTGATGAATAGGCTAAGAAATGAACGTTCTCTGTTTGCGGCTAACGGGTAAACACCGTTCGTTAAAACAAACATACGGACGAGCCTTCGCTATTTAACTAAACCAAAGAAAACCGAACCCATCTAAATAAAAAAACGAACCGAAGAAAACTTGTCGTCCCAACTACATCCATAATCTAGTGCACAAGCTCTCAACATGTCCTCCAGAATCTGATTGACTCTCTCGGTCTGTCCATCTATCGGTGGATGAAAGGCTGTACTGAACTCTAGCCTGGTACCCAAAGTTTCGTGCAACTGATTCCAGAACTTTGAGGTAAACTGGGTTCCTCTATCTGATACAATGGTCGTCGGAACTCCATGAAGACATACGATCCTGGTCATGTATATCTTTGCCAACTTAGCACTGGTGTAAGTGGTCTTCACTAGGATGAAATGAGCTACCTTCGTCAAATGATCGACTACAACCCGTATCGAGTCGTAGCCTGAACCAGTCCTGGGCAATCCTGTGATAAAATTCATGCCTAGCTTATCCTACTTCCATGCAGGTATCGGCAATGGCTGTAACAAACCTGCTGGCTTCTGATGCTCTGCATTTACTCTCTGACATACATCACATACTGCTACATACTCTGCAATGTCCTTTTTCATTCCGGTCCACCAAAAACTGTCCTTCAGATCCAGATACATCTTGGTGTTTCCTGGGTGAATCAAATACGGTGAATCATGGGCCTCCTGCAGAATCAACTTCCTGATCTCTGGGTCATTAGGCACATATACGCGATCCTCAAACATAAGGTATCGTGCTCATCCTCACGAAATCCTTTAGATTTTCCTTTGCTCATCCTTTCCTTTATCTCTGCAATCTCTTTGTCCGTCTTCTGAGCTTCTCTGATCTTATCCATCAAGGTAGACTGAATTTCCAAAGCTGCTACATAGCCTCTCGGAACTATTTCCAAACATAGCTCGTGAAGATCCTCTGCTAACTCCTTGGGTAATCCTCGAGTCATGAGTGTATTGACATGACTCTTGCGACTGAACGCATCGTCTACTATGTTAGCCTTTCCGGGATGATAGTACAACCTCATATCATAATCATTGATGAGCTCCAACCATCTCCTTTGCCTGAGATTCAACTCCTTCTGCGTGAAGATATACTTACGACTCTTGTGATCTGTGTACACCTCACAATGATTTCCAATGAGAAAATGTCTCCATGTCTTCAACGCATGCACTACGGCTGCTAACTCCAAATCGTGTGTAGCATAATTCAACTCATGGGGTTTAAGCTGTTGTGAGGCATAGGAAACAACTCTTCCCTCCTGCATAAGCACTGCTCCAAGTCCTCGACGAGAAGCATCGCAATACACTTGATAATCCTTGCGTTGATCTGGAAGAATCAACACCGGGGCTGTAACGAAGCATTTCTTCAACTCTTGAAAACTAGCTTCACAATCCTCAGTCCATTTGAACTTGGTGTCCTTCTTCAGCAACTCCGTCATGGGCTTTGCAATCTTTGAGAAATTCTCAATGAACCTTCTGTAGTATCCTGTGAGTCCAAGAAAACTCCGGATCTCTCCAACTGACGTGGGTGATTCCCAAATTGTCACAGTGACAACCTTGGTGGGGTCTACTGCTATTCCTTCTCCGGATATAACATGTCCGAGGAATCCAACTTCCTTCAACCAAAACTCACACTTGCTGAACTTGGCATATAACTGATGTTCTTTGAGCTTCCCAAGTACCAAACGCAAATGCTCCTTATGCTCCTCTTCATTTTTCGAGTAGACCAATATGTCATCAATGAACACCACGACGAACTTATCCAAAAACTCCATAAACACCTTGTTCATCATGTTCATGAAATAGGCAGGCACGTTAGTCAGACCAAATGACATAACGGTATACTCATATAGACCGTACCTCATGGTAAAAGCTGTCTTAGGTATATCCTGCTCTCGAATCTTCAACTGGTGGTATCCTGATCGCAGATCGATCTTGGAGAATACTTTAGCTCCTTGCAACTGGTCAAACAAATCATTGATCATCGACACCGGGTACTTGCACTACAAAAAAATACACTTCCGTGATGATACGTGTTTGTAACAGTAGGCCACGTTATTTGTCATGCATGTACATCCGACGATTTTATGACAGAATCAAGATAGTCATACTTGTGCTGTCGTAGAAGTGTTCCATGACATTACCAAAATTATCATCACGGAAGTGTCCACTTCCATGACGATAAATCACGCATCATTGAAGTGCTTTCGTCAAGGGTGACCGACATGTGGCATCCACCATAACGGGACGCCGTTAACCGCCGTTAAGCTATCGGGTCCAGTTTTGGATCCGATAACCCGCTAACAGCCACGACCAATGCTGATTTTCCATGTGTAAAATTCTCATTGGCTGATGGATCCACCCGTCAGCTCCGCGTTGACACATGTGTCACTCATCCAATGGGCGAGATGGGCCTATTATATGTTGACACATGGACGGGCCCAAAAGTGGCCCATAAAGTTTAAATGGGCCAGCCCAACTGAAGGCCCATAAGATTTAGCAGACCATAATGGGCCAGCCCAGCTAAAGGCCCACAAGATTTTGCAGACCATAATGGGTCGGCCCAGCTAAAGGCCCACAAGATTTCACGGACCACAATGGGCCGGCCCAGCTAAAGGCCCACAAGATTTTGCAGACTATAATGGGCTAGCCCAGCTAAAGGCCCAACATTCTCTGTCAAATCGGCCCGTCAACGGCCTGTCTTAAACTTGTCATCATCGCGGCCCATGGTCACTTCTGGCCCGTTAACAGTCCGCTAAGTAATTGGGCCGAATTACGGCCCGGTGTATTTCTGGCCTGTTAAAGGTCCTACTTCATTTGGGCCCATTTACAGGCCATCAAAACTTTCAGCTCATAAACAACCGTGAAGGATTTCGGTCATATTCAGCCATGTGTGACGTCCGGCCTGTTAGAGGCCCACTATAGATTTGGGCCACTTTCGGCCTGTTGTCATTTTCGGCCTGTTAACGCCGGACGAAAACCTTGGGCCATATGTGGCCCAACGTCATATCGGGCCCATTAACGGCCCATATAAAAATGACGATAATCTAGCCCGACCGAAGTTCCGGCCTGTTAAAGGCCCGTGTATTAGGTCGGTGCATTTATGGCCCGTCCAAATATCGGCCTGTCAAAGATCTGCATCGTAAATGGGCCAGCATTTTGGCCTACTAAGACCAGTGGGTTATTTGGCACAATCAGGGCCCAATCTCACTTTCGGTCTATTAAAGGCGCATGTTTTTTATGGGCTCGAGATATTTACACCTGTAAACGGCCTATTTTTACTGAGGGCCCAAATTATGTTTAGGCCTGTTAAAGGCCCACTATGGGCACAGGCCTACCAGAAAAATATGAAAGCTTATGCTTATTTAGGCCCAGATATTTTTAGTGGGCTACATGCCAATTTCGGTCCGTAATCGTTTTTAGCCCAATTGGAATGGGCCCGATGAATGTTGGCATGTTGGGCTCCTACGAAGCTTTCATCCGAATACATTACTAAGATAAACCTACACTATAAAAAATAGCGTCGTAATTACTGCAGCCTATGGCAGCATCATAAATGCTGTATCACAACAAAATAAATTCCAACCATACAACAAAAGGCCCGTTGGCATAAAGTTTACAGTCCTTCCAGATAAAAGCACCATCAGATGTATAGAAGCACAGATCATTTGATCTGAGTGCTAATGTTTCAGGCTATAGAATCTGATGGAGCTTTTTTCTAACATTTCTCTTGAACAACGAAGCAAATATCTGATAGTCTGGTTTCAAAACCATTCATATCTTGACGACATTTGTCAACCACTATTCTTGTTTCCAAAACGACGTCCATTAGGGATTGGACTTGTGTCTGGAGCACAGATATATCACTCTGTCTAGCAGGAAGATTTTCTTCAGTAGGCGATTTGGACGAGGTTACCTTGACAACCAACCCAAAATTACGCAGGAAGGTGCTTTTTGCACTGTTAGTGGAGAGATACTGACACACTGCAGCAAGAGGTGACATTGTGCCTGTGGTAGCCTTGTCACCTTCAGGTGGTTGTGGCTGTTCAATCATTTGTTCCATAGCTTCCTGAAAGTTTGAACTTGTAGATTAGTGTACCAGATAAGTTACTAATGAGACAAAAACAAACAAAGTAGGTTAAACGTTTATACATAACTTATTTTGGTGAACTACTTTAATACATTAGCATGTATTGTAGTGCCAACTACATAATAAAATCACTTTCAGAACATATGTCCATGTAGCATGCCTACTGTATTGTCTATTTCCTCACATTCGTTGACATCTAAGCATAAGAGACATGGTTTAAAGTAGGATGAACATAGTATGACATCATTCATATCATGGGCAAACAAATGTAAAACAAGCAGGCTATTTTATCATTGTGTGCGCACGTGAACATAACAACTAGATTATAGATCAAGACCAAAAGAATATCCTTCATCTCTTTTAAACCATGTATGGTGAAATGATACGTTAAGACAACTGTGTATAAAAGTGAATAGAGTATCTGACATTGGCTGCAAACCATGTAGTTAAATGAACACATCATAGTACCAATCAGTTCAAAGGCAGGAGGAGTAAGGACTTACAACAGCGGCTTGAACTGGTGTGCTCATGCCCTTCATCTTGTTGGTGTGGCAATCCTTGATGATTTGCACTGCATTCAGTTCAGGTTCTTTTTGGTCTGCACGGGCTTTCCTCTGTATTTGGAACAAGTCAATATAGATACGATAATATGGCACAAAAAAGAAGGAAGTAGCAGCTATTTACAAGAGCCCCGCTGTGTGCAATATAGCTACGAGATCTTGTTGTGTGTTGGAATTTCACTTTAGAACAGTTGGTTTTGTTCTTCAAACAGTTAGCCTAGAAGAAGATACACTTGTAAGGCACATACATAAATACAAGTTCAATATGTGGTCTGATCAAATATATATAGCATACCTGATACTTTGGATCAGACCAGTGTTTAACGAGGGTTGTCCAGTCTTCATCTGTAATATATTCCACTGGAGATGTTTGGGTGATTCCATTGTTAGCCTTGCCTTCAAAGTGAGATTTTCTAAGGTGGTACCGATACTGTCACAGAGCAGACTGAAAAACATGAGTGCATGCTTGTTTAGTTGCATCATCTTTCGGATCCAACTTGAACCTCATCTGTTGAAAAAATAATGTAAGTCTTATTAGGAGGAAGCTAGAATGTATGGGACAGAGCAAGACAATATTACTAATTGCGATGAATAACATTACTTATGGATAAATGGTCAAGGAAGGTGTTAAACTGGGTATTGTCTTTCTCATTCCTGTACTGGATCCACGTTGGGAGGATACGTGCATGACACCTAACAGCAACGGCTGCCTCTGATACTAACTTGGCTGACTCTGTAGCATCTCGTGGCCTTTTTAAACCTGCGTCAAAATGGATCTCCATTCTTCCTCCTTTAGATTTTTTGAATCTGTCAAGCATTATCCCTAATGTTTGTTTCCGCTTGCACCATGGTGCTATTTCAACAACGAATATGGAAAGTGTTAGTGTACATCAAACTATGAGAGTACATATAAAGGAGCATGCAACTGCAACTTGACTCAGTCAGGTACCGTCTTGGTGTTGATGCTCATGAGGTTCATCTGATCTTGCCAAGTCCTGTTGTGTTAGCAGTGCTTCGTAAGTAGTGTTAGGTGTGAAGATAGCTTGGGATCTGGCCAGTTCTGGAGCAAATGAACGAGTAAATCGTTGAGATGCTGGTACAGTTGAAGCGGATGCTGCAGCTGGTGGAGCAGGTGATACTGTGTTTGTAGATTTAGCCAGTGGACTTTGACCTTCTACTGCACTATAAGTAGCAGCAGAATCTCCATGGCAGATCCTTTTCCGTTTGACCCAACGAGTAACACCACTCCCTACTATATTATTTTCCTTGCTCTTTTTTGACTTTTCCATGTCAAGCCGTACCCACAACACAAAAGAATAAAATCGCTTCATTGATGCATGATACATACAAGCAATACTTTGATGTAAGACAACCGTATGAGGATGGAATATGTAAGAAAAATAGGACGACATGACATATTCACAGCTATGATGTGCAAACTAAGCAGAAGGATTTTCAAGAAAATGGAAGTAATGCAAGCTAGACACCATATGAAATATGTAACCAATATTACTCTGCCAAGTTAAAAGTGTCTTGTCATAAGTAGCAATTCGAAAAATTAGAAGCAGTACAATGCAGAAATCAATGTAAGACGCAACCACTACCAAACTGCCATGTCAAAAGCGTCCAATCATGAGTGACTGATGCGGGATACACAACAGCAGTACTTTGATGTAAGAACATGGTATGATAGATAGATGCAGTGTATTCTAGACACAGAAAGCCATGTCATATGCACATGTATAATGTGTAAACTCAGCAGGTGCAATTTAATCAAAATAGAAGAAATACAGGATAGACAACATATGCAACATGAAACCAATTATCACACTGTCAACTTAGAGAAAGTACCTGCGATGGTGGAGTACGGGAGATGAACTCATCATGTAGACTTGGGACTTCAACTTCATTAGCAGTAGCAGTGGCAAATCTAGAGAGTCTCTGTTTGCGTTGGTACGGAGGACCACCAACATCCCCTAACTTACTCTTTTCCTTCCTCCTTTCTAATATTGCCTTATGAAGTCAAAACCACAAGAAAATAAAATTAGCTCTGCATAGCTGGTTGATGCATGATACAGACGAACACTACTTTGATGTAAGGCAAGCGCATGATAGGAGGATGGAATATATACAAAAAAAGACAGCATTTCATATTCACACGTACGATAGGAGGATGGAATATGTATGAAAAAACAGTAAGCGGAAGGCATTTCAACAAAATTAGAAGAAATGAAAGCTAGGCACCATATGAGCATGCCACCAATATCACTCTATCAGGTAAAAAGTGTCTCGTGTAAGTGCCATTTCAAGAAATTAGAAGCAGTACAAGCTAGAAGACAATGCAAGATGCAACCTACATCACTGTCCCAAGTTAAATGTGTCTTATGGGTAAGTGATCGTTGCAGGTATAAGTTGTAAGCTATGTAGATGCAATTCAACATAATCAGAAGCAATACAAACTAGACATCATACGGAAAACACAACCACATATAACAGTTCCAAGTAAGAGCAAGCACCTATGATGGTGGAGTAGGGGAGATGTGCTCATCATGTACACGTATGTTCTAGAAACAGGAACACATGTCATATTAACAGGCATTATGTGTAAAGTAAGCAGATGCAATTCAAGTTAGAAGCAATACAAGCTAGACATCATACGCAACATGCAACCACATATAATAGTGCCAAGTTAGAGCAAGCACATGTGATGGTGGAGTAGGGGAGATGTGCTCATCATCAACACAACTACATTGACTGTCCAGCCTTGTGTTGTCTTGCAAATCTTGTTGGGAGGATGGCGGAGTAGAATCTGTAGAGACCCCCTATTTGAGTTGCTCCGAAGGACCACCATCATCCACTGCCGGACTAATTTCCTTCAGCTGTAATGATTTTGCATTGTGAAGTCAAACCGATAAGAAAAAGGAATAAAATTCACTCTTCAGAACTCATTCATGCATGATACTGACGAACACTACTCGGATGAAAGGCAAACACATGATGCGAGGATGGAATATGTATGAAAAACAGGATGGCATGACATATTCACACCTATGATGTGGTAACTAAGCAGAAGGCATTTCAACAAATTAGAAGCACTACAAGCTAGACACGATATGAAAGATGCAACCAATATCAGTCTGCCAAGTTCGAACTGTATGGCGTTTCAACAAATTAGAAGCAGTACATGCACTACTAGAAAAACCGCTACTAATGGCGCACCTAATTTGGCCATTAATGGCGCATCACTAGTGCGCCATGACTAGCAAGCCATTAGTAATTTTTACTAATGGCGCACCACTGGTGCGCCATTAGTATCTGGTATACTAATGGCGCACCACTGGTGCGCCATTAGTATAGGCCACGGTGCGCCATTAGTATGCCTCCCAGGGGCCATGTATACCCAGGTGCTGGCATACTAATGGCGCATGACAACGGGATGCGCCATTAGTAACTTGGGCATACTAATGGCGCACTGTTTAGTGATGCGCCATTAGTGATGCACCATTTTGAATCTAGATCTGGATCGTGATTTTTTGCCCATTTTTTGCTCGTTTTTTTTTGCTTGTTTTTTGGCACGACATTATTTCAAATTTTGTTCCTGTTTTTGGATCTTGTACGTTCTTTTGTCGTGGTATTTTGCCGGAGAGGAGTTCGCCGGAGAGGAGTTCGCCGGAGAGGCGCTCGCCTACATCGCCGGAGAGGAGGAGGAGGAGGTCGCTAGAGAGGAGTTCACCGGAGCATCGGAGAGGAGGAAGGAGAAACC
>NC_057804.1:128781123-128861941 GCF_018294505.1 Triticum aestivum | reverse complement strand
ACTATTTAGTGATGCGCCATTTTGAATCTAGATCTGGATCGTGATTTTTTGCCTATTTTTTGCTCGTTTTTTTTTGCTTGTTTTTTGGCACGACATTATTTCAAATTTTGTTCCTGTTTTTGGATCTTGTACGTTCTTTTGCCGTGGTCTTTTACCGGAGAGGAGTTCGCCGGAGAGGAGGAGGAGGAGGTCACCGGCGAGGCGCTCGCCTACATCGCCGGAGAGGAGGAGGAGGAGGTCGCTAGAGAGGAGTTCACCGGAGCATCGGAGAGGAGGAAGGAGAAACCATGAGGGGATGGGAGGAGAGGAGGGAGGAGGAGCTCACCGGAGAGGAGGGAGGAGGAGCTCACCGGAGAGGAGGAAGGAGGAGCTCACCGGAGAGGAGGGAGAAGAAACCGTGAGGGGAGGGGAGGGGAGGAGGGAGGAGGAGGTCGCCAGAGAGGAGGAGGAGGTCACCGGAGAGGAGAAGTATGGTGGAGGAGAGAAGGGAAGATGGAGTGGAGGAGAGGAGGAGATGGAGTGTAGGAGAGGTGGAATGAAGAGATAAGGAGGAGAGGACCACGACCAGCCATATATACGGCATACTAATGGCGCACCGCGGGCAGGTGCGCCATTAGTAAAAAAAAATTGATTTATTTTGAATTTTGAAGGCGGGAAGATACTAATGGCGCACCATGGGCAAGTGCGCCATTAGTAATTTTTTTTTGACTTATTTTGAATTTTGAAGGAGGGAAGATACTAATGGTGCACCATGGGCAGGTGCGCCATTAGTAAGTTTGAATTTTTTTGAATTTTTTTGCCTCTCCAGATCTTAAAAGCCCCGTATCTTTTTTCTGTTAGGTTTTTGAGGATTTTGAAAATGTTTAACGGGGTTCCTCCAGTTAAATTTGGATGTAACTTTTCGAGTAGATGATTTTTCATATAAAAAACTTTTTCATCCGAGTTAGTATGCAAAAGTTATGCCCATTTTTACAAATTCTCGCGAGATTTTGCAAATGAAGTCAAAATTCATATTTGCAAATTTTCCCAACAACTAGGCCACATATCACATGGGAAACTTATTTCCTTTTATTTTTTTGACATTTTCATTATTTTCTTTTATTTTTTTTTAAAACTGAAAAGGCGATCCACAGGGGGGGTGCATTCGATGGAAGTGGTGGCCAAGTTACTAATGGCGCACCGTGGCATGGTGCGCCATTACTAGTTCAACTAGTAATGGCGCACCACTCCCACCGTGCGCCATTAGTAGTTTTGAAAAAAATTCAAAAAAAAGTTTTAATTTTTTTTTACTAATGGCGCACCGTGGGAGTGGTGCGCCATTACTAGTTCAACTAGTAATGGCGCACCACTCCCACGGTGCACCATTAGTAGTTCTGAACAAAATTTAAAAAATAATATTTTTACTAATGGCGCACCGTGGATGTGGTGCGCCATTAGTATTTGGACACTAATGGCGTACCAACACATGGTGCGCCATTAGTATATAGTAATGGCGCACCACATGTCTGGTGCGCCATTAGTGTCAATTCCATCTATAGCCCTTTTCCTAGTAGTGATGCTAGAAATCATATGCAAGACACAACCAATATCAAAGTGGCGACTTAAAGGCGCCTTATCATAAGTGACTGACGCGGGGTATGCAAGAACAGTAGTCTGATGTAGAAACAAGAACACATGTCATATTCACAGGCATTATGTGTAAAGTAAGCAGATGTAATTCAACAAAGTTAGAAGCAATACAAGCTAGACATCATACGCAACATGCAACCACATATAATAGTGCCAAGTTAGATCAAGCGACTGTGATGGTAGAGTAGGGGAGATGTGCTCATCATCTACACAGCTACGTTGACTGTCTAGCCTTGCATTGTCTTGTGAATCTTGTTGGGAGGATGGTGGAGTAGAATCTGTAGAGAACCTCCATTTCAGTTGCTCGGAAGGACCACCATCATCCAATGCCTTGCCAATTTCCTTCAGCTTTATTGATTTCGCATTGTGAGGTCATACTGACAAGAAAAAGGAATATAATCCGCTCTTCAGAACTCATTCATGCATGATACAGACCAACACTACTCTGATGAAAGGCAAAGTCATGATACGAGGATGGAATATGTACGAAAAAATGGACGGCTTGACATATTCACACCTATGATGTGGTAATGAAGCAGAAGGCACTTCAACAAATTAGAAGCACAACAAACTAGACAACATATGGAAGGTGCAATCAATATCACTCTGCCAAGTTAAAACTATCTCATCATAGGTGGCGTTCATCAAACTAGAAGCAATACATGCTATAAATCATATTCAAGACACAAACCAATATCACACTACGAACTTAAAGGTGTCCCATCATAAGTGACTGATGCAGGATACACAAGCAGAGTAGTTTCATGTAAGAACATGGTGTGATAGACAGATATAGTACATACCAAAAACAGGAAAGCGTGTCATATTCACACATATCATGTGTAAGCTAAGCAGATGCAGTTGACACTAATTAGGAGCAATACAAGCTAGACACCATATGCAACATGCAACCAAATATCACACTGCCAAGTTAGAGCAAGCACCTTGGATGGTGGAGTAGGGGAGCGGAGACTTGGACCTTGTAATGCACTATCAGTACAAAGAGAATCGGTACAGATGCTCCGTTTACGTTGCTGCAGAGGACCACCATCATCGCCTTCCTTACTCTTTTCCTTCCCCTTTCTTGATTTTGCCTTGTCAAGTCAAACCCACAAGAAAAAGGAATAAAATTTTCTCTTCGGAACTCATTGATGCATGATACTGACGAACACTACTTTCATGTAAGGCAGCCGCATGATAGGAGGATGGAATATGTATGAAAAACAGGACGGCGTGACATATAGACATGTATGATGTATAAAGTGTAAACTAAGCACAAGGTGCTTGAACTTGTTAGAATCAATGCAAGCAAGAAACCATATGAAAGATGAAACCAATATCACTCTGCCAAATTAAAAGGGTGCCCTAACAAATATATTTGACCAATGGCAACAAGCTAGAAATAATATGCAATATGCAACGAATAAAGGTGACTCATCGTAAGTGATTGATGCAGGATACAGAAGAGAGGTAGTTTCATGTAAAAACAAGGTTAACACATAGATGTAGTGTGTACCAAAAATAGGAAGGCATGTCATATTCACAGGTATAGTGTGTAAACTAAGCAGATCAATTTACCCTAATTAGAACATTACAAGCTAGACACTGTATGCAACATGCAACCACATATCACACTCCGAAGTTAGAGCAAGCACCTGTGATGGTGGTGTAGGGGAAGTGCGGTCTTCAAGTACAGAGCTACGTTCAATATCTTCATTTAGGCTTGCTGTTTCTTGAGAATCATGTGCAGAGGATGAAATTGCATTCTTTATAAGAGTAGTGCATCTCATATTAACCCGCATGCGTGACTGTCTCATCATAAGCGATAGATGCAGGATACACAAGGATAGTAGTTTGATGTAAGAACATGGTGTGATAGGAAGATGTAGTATGTACCAAAAACAGGAAGGCGTGTCATATTCACATGTATAATGTGTAAGCTAAGGAGATGCAATTTAACAAATTAGGAGCAATACAAGCTAGGCACCATATGCAACATGCAACCAGATATCACACTGCCATGTTAGAGCAAGCACCTTGGGTTGTGGAGTAGGGGAGATGAGATTTGGAACTAGCACTGCAGTACAAGTAGCAGGAGAATCTGCAGAGATCATCTATTTCGGTTGCTCCAGAGGACCACCATCATTCTGTGCCTTCGTCCTTTCAGATTTTGCCTTATCAAGTAAACACACAAGAAAAAGGAATGAAATTCGCACTTCCAAATTCGTTGATGCATGATACTGACGAACACAACTTTTATGTATGGCAACCACATTGTAGGAGGATGGAATATGTATGAAAAACGCTAAGCAGAAGGCATTTCAACAAATTGGAAGCAATGCAATCTAGACACCATATGAAAGATCCAACCAAAATCACTCTACAAAGTTAGATGTGTCTCATTATAAGTGGCGCTTCAACAAATTAGAGGCAATACATGTTTCAAATGATATGCAAGATGCAACCAATATTACACTGTCAATTTGAAGGTGTATTGTCAGAAGTGATTGATGAGGGACACACAAGAAAAGTAGTTTGATGTAAGAACATGGTTAATAGAAAGACGTAGTATGTACCGAAAATAGGAAGGCATGTCATATTCACAGGTATAATGTGTTAACTAAGCAGATGCAATTTACCCTAATTAGAAGCATTACAAGGTAGACACCATATGCAACATGCAACCACATATCACACTGCCAAGTAAGAGCAAGCACCTGCGATGGTGGTGTGGGGGAATTGCGGTGATCAACTAGAGAGCTATGTTGACTATCTTCATTTAGCCTTGCTGTTTCTTGAGAATCATGTGGGGAGGATGACACTGCACTCTTTAAACGAGTAGGGCGTCTCACAGTAACCCACTGGGGTGACTGTCTCATCATAAGTGATTGACGAGGGATACAAAAGAGCATTATTTTGATGTACGAACATGGTTAATAGACATATGTAGTATGTATCAAAAACATGAAGGCATGTCATTATCAAAGGTATAATGTGTAAAGTAAGCAGATGCAATTTAACCAAATTGGAAGCAATACAAGCTAGACACCATATGCAACATGCAACCACATTTGACAGCACGAAGTTAAAGCAAGCACCTAGGATGGTTGTGTGTGGCAATTGAGATCATCAACTGCAAAGCTACGTTCACTATCTCCAACTGCTGACACTGCACCCTTGAGAGCGCTGAAACGCTTAGTGTCGGTGTCAAAACCGGCAGATCTCGGGTAGGGGGTCCCGAACTGTGCATCTAGGCGGATGGTAACAAGAGACGAGGGACACGATGTTTTACCCAGGTTCGGGCCATCTTGATGGAGGTAAAACCCTACGTCCTGCTTGATTAATATTGATGATGTGTGTTAGAAGAGTGGATCTACCACGAGATCAAGGAGGCTAAACCCTAGAAGCTAGCCTATGGTATGATTGTTGTTCGTCCTCTGGACTAAGGCCATCCAGTTTATATAGACATCGGAGAGGGCTAGGGTTACACAGAGTCGGTTACAAAAGTAGGAGGTCTACATATCCGTATCGCCAAGCTTGCCTTCCACGCCAAGGAAAGTCCCATCCGGACACGGGACGAAGTCTTCAATCTTGTATCTTCATAGTCTTGGAGTCCGGCCGATGATGATAGTTCGGCTATCCGGACACCCCCTAGTCCGGAACTCCCTCAGTAGCCCCTGAACTAGGCTTCAATGACGACGAGTCTGGCGCGCGTATTGTCTTTGGCATTGCAAGGTGGGTTCCTCCTCCGAATAATTTATAGAAGATCGTGAACACCAGGATAGTGTCCAGCTCTGCAAAAATAAATTCCACGTACCACCGTAGGGAGAATAATATTACACAAGATCAATCTGCTGACGTATTCTGCGGCGTGACATCACACCACTTCCAAGCCTTTACTCAAATTGTTTTTATTGTTCCACCTCAACGCGTTTAGCGAAGCAGTTTCCTTGGCACGTCTTGTCGAAGCAGAGATCGTGTTCCCCTTATTCCAGGATTCCCATCAATAGGGATGTGGGTAACCCAACCGCGCCCGTCGCCACGCCCCCTCCATCGAAGGCGGGTTCCAAACTGTCATGGGGATGACTCTTGGTATTCTTCCTCTTTATAATGAGACCAAGGCCCGTTCTTTTTATTCAATCCTCTATCGAATCCTCCCCTCTCCCCGAGTTTCAACACCTAGGGCTCCAAATTCGGGTACCTTCAATCTTTGACAATGTCCGGTCCTGACCTACGAGGCCGGTGGGTGCCTTCCTCCGTCACGGAGGAGGACGTGCTAAAGCTGAGAGACGCTAGGTAGTTAACCTACGAGATTTCGCATAGGCTGCCTGCCCGAGGGCAAGTTATCCCAACTCCCGAGCCTGGCGAGAGCGTCATGTTCGTGTCTCACCTCCATCGGGGTTTAGGCTTCCCGACGGATCCCTTCGTGAGGGGGCTCATGTTTTACTATGGGCTGGAATTCCACGACTTGGCTCCGGAGTCCATCCTCCATATCTCATCATTCGTTGTCATCTGCGAAACCTTCCTCCGCACTACCCCTCACTTCGGCTTGTGGCTCAAAACCTTCAACGTGGAGCCGAATATGATTGAGGGGCGTCAGGCAGAGTGCGGCGGGGCAGTTATAAGCAAGAGGGCCGAAGCTCCATGGCCCAAGGGCTCTTTCTAGGACGAGCTCGACTTGTGGCAACAGGAGTGGTTTTATATCACCGCTCCCCGGGGCAGCAGGCAGAAGCCGTCGCCCGTCTTTCGCTCGGGCCCTCCACAGCGGCTGATGTCATGGGTCAACAAGGGGCGTGACTGGGGGCCGCCCAAAGACGTCCCCCTGTTGCAGGACCGGATTCGAGGCCTCCAAGAAAGGGAGATCAATCTGGTCGCAGTGGTACAGGTCATGTTGATCCGGCGCCTACTGCCCTGCAAACGTCGCCCCCTCTGCCTATGGGAATTTAATCCGGAGGGGCCGCGAGCTCTTCAACACTTCATGGGTTTGACACCCATGGAGATGTATAAACTGTTCTTCGGATTGCAAGAGACGCATCCAGAATTGACCGAGGACGCTGGCCTAAGCTGCAATCGCCCGGATACTCAAGTAAGTAGCCTTGTGTCCGGACACACTGTCCATTTATTTATCATGAGCTTGCCTTTTAACCAGCTATCCCTGGACAGGAGTGGATAGCGCAAGCAAAACTGATACGGTGTCCGGCCCCCCTCCCTGAGACCACGCAGGATCCCGTGTTAATCAAAATGTTGGAGGTTGCGCCTTTGAATGAGGGCGAAGGGGGGCACGGGGAAACTGTCACCTCTGCCAAGGAGGTTTTTAGTAAGGGAGGAATCAAGAGTCCCTCCTTCCAGGGGGAGAAGAGGACCACTTCCGAAGACCCGGAGGCCAAGGCCTCAAAGCGGGGAAAGAAATCTGTACCGGAAGGTCCTGCGCTGGGAAGAGACCCGGCCGTACTGTCTCCTTGGAGGAATCAGCCCTCTAACGAGCCGTAAGTAAAAAAGGGGGATTTTATAATTATCAGACACCCCTGCTTAATGTCTAAAGGTAACCGAAGTTTTTACCTGGTAGTTCGGATCTCAGCCCATCTCAGCACTGCTCATCTTCGGGAGACCTTCATCCGGAGATGATGGAGAGCGAAACGCCTCCATCTGCCGCCCCATCGCGCGGGGCGGACGACCCTGAGGTGTCGTCGCGGAGGGTTTCCCCGAGTCCGGCGGGGCCGGAGAGTTCGGCACCCATTGGAGTATGATCGGTGGAGCTGCAGGATTTGCTTAAGAGGGCGTCCATCTCAGAAGATCACCGCACATTAATGGGTAATGTGATTGAGAGGATCTCGTCCGCTGAAAGAGGGTTGTATGAGGCCGTCGGAAGTTTACTGACGGGATTTGAGGTACGCAAAAAATGACATACCTGTTGACAGTTTTGCACATGAAGTGCGCCCTGTATAGATAGTAGCCCCTGAGACTTGGTATGCTGTCGAAAACGGAAGCGTGCCTAGGATCATAATCTCAGTTATTAACTTTCGCCTTTCCTATGCAGGTGGCGGAACGTTCGGTGGCCAGCCGGACTGATGGATTCGCCGAGCTGAAGAAGCAACTCGACGCTGCAGATGCGGACATCTCGCTGGTCAATAAACGACTTGATGAGTCACAAGGTATGTGATTGCGCCGCGGTCGCCTAGTAAGGGAGCTGATGCCCATTCCTTACAAGTTGTATGCTTGATGCAGATGGTGCTGCTGCTGTGGAAGACCTTCGAGCAGAACTTGCTCAGGCCAAGGAGCAAGCTAGAAAAAGCGAGGCGGCTTCCTTGAAGGCAGCGGAAGAGCTAGAAGCCGAGAAGGCTGCTCACTGCCGAAGCAGGGAGGAGATGGCCGTAATGGCCATGAAATTAAAAGTTGCTACCGACCGCTTGGAGGTTCTTGAAGGAGAACGCCGAGCGGAGCAAGAGGACCTGAAGAAGGCCGATGCCGAAGCCAAGGATGCCCGTAGTGCGATGCGGGCTATGAAGGAGGAACTGCGTCAGGTCGGAGACATTGTTGCTGGAAAGCCCTTTATGCTGCGTAGGAAGTTCACGGATCCGAAGTATGCTCAGCTGGGTCGATTGTACGGTACGGAGGATCATGAAATGGAAGAGCTTTTCTGGTCTCAATTCCATAGTCCGGAGCGTCCACTTCCGTTGAGTGATCGGCTAGTTGAGTGGGCTGAGCTAAATAGATTGTCCGGACTGGCCATGACGGATGTAGTCACTCATCTGTGGCCGAAAAGGCCCAATCCGAAGAGTTATTTTGG
Organism: Triticum aestivum; assembly: GCF_018294505.1. NCBI lineage: Eukaryota > Viridiplantae > Streptophyta > Magnoliopsida > Poales > Poaceae > Triticum > Triticum aestivum. The sequence goes on along the minus strand of NC_057804.1, from coordinate 128,853,525 downwards.
CTTGTTGCAGCAATTCCTTGGGGCAGTGCCGCATATTAAGGCGATGAAGCGGTCGGCATGTATAGAAGGTGCACGAATGGCTCTCGCCCGTGGTAAAACATACTGGGCGGAGATGGATGCCACTGCTGTTGCATCCCGGGGTTCGGACAAAAGCCGATTCCCCACCGAGCATTACTTTGAGGAAGTCCTGCAGGGCACTCGTATAATAGAGTCGCAGTGCTCGAAAGATGTTATGTTTGAATGATATGTATGATTTCTAAGATCATGTTTATAATGCAATGACTTTTTATACTTGTGTGTTCAAGTATTGAACTATCTCCTGTGCGGCCGTATATATATGTATAATCTGAAAGATGGCAGTCTTTGGCTTCAGCCCCCACGCACATGGTGCGGGGGTGTTTGCAAAAATAAAATCACTTTTTCACACTCAATCCAACGTCCTGGTCCTTTTAAGAAGGTGATAGCGTAGCAAACTAGGCAACCGGACTATAATGCTTGATCACTTTCACTTAGCCATAGGAGCTCGAATGTGGGGCTACTATATAGCCCCTGATGGCACCACGCTTCTCCGAACTCGGGGCGTGTATGTGCCTGACCGGGAAGCGGTCCTTCGTCAAAGCGGAGGAATTCTAAACATTCCAATGGTCGATCGAGTGGTTGACCAGTCTCTCGCTATATCATGATAGTCAGTTTTCGGCTTTCTCTACTGAGGTGCTCTCCCGACCGAACCGGGGCACAATCGCAGTAGTTCTCCTGGTGCCGCGTTAGCCGATGATACGGAACATAAGGCAGCAAAACACAGGAGCCGGGCAAACCCAACATTTGACCAAAGACATGATTCGGAGCTGATGCATATAAGGCCTAACTCGAGACGCCGAACACTCCCTGAGGTGTTCGGTCTTTATGATTTTGGGGCAAACAAAGCCCTAAGCCCCTAGTGTCCAGGTACAGGCGGGGACTTCTGACGCGGCCGATGCCAAAACGCCAGCCTCCTCCTCGGCTCTGGTAGGAAACCGGGGGATATGTATCAACAAGAGACAGTAAGAAAGGTTTACGCAGGGTCCCTACTGCACGTCTACGCATGTGTCTCCGTTGTGCTGTATCCTGGACGGATGTAGCACGTGCTTCATCTGTAAAAGAGAAGGACTTAGTTTCTAAGAAATATCGTGCAAAAATTGTATTGAAATAAAGTATAATTTGGAAGATGAAGAAAGTTGAGCTTTATTGGCTTTCATCATTTATGTGCGCGGTCCCCCTAAAAAAAGGGGGTATGCGGCTGGGAAGCCCCTTGTTAGCTTACGCCGGACTTGTCTAACCATGTCCGAGGTCTAAATGACCTGTTTTTCAGGGACTTTGACCTGCAAGGTCTGATTAATGTGTGGCTGTCGAAGCAGTCGCACATTCCCTGTGGTCGAGGGACACTCAGAGTTGTGAGATTATGCCACGTGGACCGGGCATTTCTAAGCGTAAGATACGCGTAATGTTGTATTGCATGAAAGCGGGCGAAAGCTTCACGCCCCAGTAGCACTTAAGGGCTACTGTTAACTGGGGCGATGGAGAGTGAGCTTTTTGCGACGGAGGTTGTCGGATGAACTGAACACGACCTCTAGTGGAACAAAGCCTGTAAAATTGGCTTAAAAGGCCTGGTGTCACTCCTTTGAAGGAAGTGCTGCTATAGCGAATTTTGGTGGGTTCTATCCCCAGTCTGCGGGCGGTGTCCTGGTATAGCAGGTGCCGCGCTGCGTGTTATCACGTGAAGTGAGTTCACTGTTTTGACTTCTAGTGGGAAAGTCTTTTGGTTTCCGTAGCGCTGCTTTTGGGTTTAGTCACTTTCACTTGGTGTGTCGAGCCCCTTGTGTTCGGCGTTAAGTCGGCCGGACTGCTTGAAGACCCAACAATCTCTGTGGGTATGGTTTGCAGGCTTCCCGGAGGTACCATGTATTTGGCACAGTCTGTCCAGAATCTTGTTTAGGTTGGATAGCTCGTCATTGTTGTCCTTGAGGGGCAATGTTTTGTTGTTCGGCCGAGAGCTTTTGAATCCGGCGTTGACGGCCTTACTATTTGGGCCATTTTCCTTATTCCGGCGCTGATCTTTTCTGCGTCGTGATTTCCCATTTCCATCCCTGATTTCGGATGTACTCGGGTCGCTGGTGCTGCATCTAGCCAGCCAGCTGTCTTCCCCTGCGCAAAAGCGTGTCATGAGGCTTGTTAGTGCGGCCATTGTTCTTGGTTTTTCCTGGCCGACGTGTTTGGCGAGCCATTCATCTCGGACGTTGTGTTTAAAGGCTGCTAAGGCTTCAGCGTCCGGACAGTCGACTATTTGGTTCTTTTTAGTGAGGAACCTGTTCCAGAATTTGCGTGCTGATTCTCCAGGCTGTTGAGTTATGTGACTTAAATCGTCTGCATCCGGAGGCCGGACATAAGTCCCCTGAAAATTTGCTCGAAACGCATCCTCAAGCTCTTCCCAACTTCCAATCATATTCTCTGGGAGGCTTTTAAGCCAATGCCGAGCTGGCCCTTTGAGCTTGAGGGGTAGGTATTTTATGGCGTGCAGACCGTCTCCTCTTGCCATATGTATGTGTAGGATATAATCCTCAATCCAGACTCCGGGGTCTGTTGTTCCATCGTATGCCTCTATGTTTACGGGTTTGAATCCCGCTGGAAATCCATGATCCAGTACCTCGTCGATAAAACATAGTGGGTGTGCGGCGCCCCTATATTTGGGTGTGCCGTTGTCTTCAAATGCTCGGCTGGTTGTGTTACTTCCTGGAGTCTTCTTTTTTGGCCCATAGATAGACCTGGCCGGTTTATCCTTTTTCCGAGAATCTTTATGCTGATCGTGTGCCGGCTTGTGTGCGGCGCCCCTTGTTGCTCTTGGCCTGTCATCTGGTCATCTATCCGGCCAGGCGGCTTCTTTCTTTTTTGACTGCGGGGGTTCTAAGGCCTCCTCGTCAAATTCGGGCAACAGCTTGCGCTTCGGGTAGCTCTTTGTCTGGTGACTAGTGCCATATTTATCTGCGGTGTTGAGTACTTTGCTCCATCTCATTCTGAGTGTGTCCTCCGCTATTTTGAGCTTCCGCTTTTGCTTCTTCAAACTTCTTGCAGTGGCGACGAGCCTTTTATGAAGATTCATATGCTCTGGTGATGTGAGATCATCTTCGCCGGGGATGGGTTTCTTGTCCAGTTCATGTCCGGCTGGCTGCTTGTTGACGTGTGCGTCGTCCACTGCTTCGCCCTGCTCTAGGGCCGGGTCCGTATGGGTGCCGTTTTTGTCGATGCCGGTCTTCGGGCGGTGCTTGCGTCGCCGCTTTGTTTGTTTGTTGGGGGAGTTGTCCTTCGCCACGTCCCATTTTTCCTCATTGTCGCTTCCTTTTGGTGTGTCCACCATGTATACGTTGTGAGCTGGGGTGGCTTTCCCATGCCCGTTAGGCACTGGTACTTGGTCGTCTCTGGCATCGTCATCCATACCGTCGATGTCTTCGGAGTTGTAGTCTAGCATGTTGGTTAGATCGTCGACAGCGGCTACCAAGTGGGTGGTGGGTGGGCTTTGAATTCCTTCGTCATCCGCATCCCAACCTTCCTGACCGCAGTCCGGCCAGGGCTCTCCTGATAACGATAGATACTTTAGCAAACTCAAGATGTCGCCAAAAGGTGAGTGTTGAAAGATGTCCGCTGCGGTGAATTCCATGATCGGCGCCCAATCGGATTCGATCGGGGAGGGCGCGGGGGGTTCGGAGTCCGGCGAGGAGTCCGGCACCTCGGAGTCACGAGCTTTATGAGGGACAAAGTCAGTGTTCGGCTCTATCGCCATAGAGGTTGCAGCCCCCGAGGCGGTGTCTAGCGATCCGTCCTCGATCTGCGCAGCCGGCTCCGAATTGAAGATAGGAGCGGGTTTGAGTGCGGCCTCCAGGGTATTGTCCGGCTGCAGAGCTAAATCATGCTCGCCGTGACAGTGCGGCACGCTCGGCTGTGGCTCAAATCCATTGAGGATCAAGTCCCCGCGGATGTCAGCCGTGAAGTTCAAACTTCCAAATCTGACCTGACGGCCAGGGGCGTAGCTTTCGATCTGCTCCAGATGGACAAGCGAATTGGCCCGCAGTGCAAAGCCGCCAAATACAAAGATCTGTCCGGGGAGAAAGGTCTCACCCTGGACTGCGTTGTTGATGATGGTCGGAGAAGCCATCGAGCCAATCGGTGACGACACAGAGGAACTCTCAATGAAAGCACCAATGTCGGTGTCAAAACCGGCGGATCTCGGGTAGGGGGTCCCGAACTGTGCGTCTAGGCGGATGGTAACAGGAGACGAGGGACACGATGTTTTGCCCAGGTTCGGGCCCTCATGATGGAGGTAAGACCCTACGTCCTGCTTGATTAATATTGATGATGTGTGTTACAAGAGTGGATCTACCACGAGATCAAGGAGGCTAAACCCTAGAAGCTAGCCTATGGTATGATTGTTCTTTGTCCTATGGACTAAGGCCATCCAGTTTATATAGACACCGGAGAGGGCTAGGGTTACACAGAGTCGGTTACAAAAGTAGGAGATCTACATATCCGTATCGCCAAGCTTGCCTTCCACGCCAAGGAAAGTCCCATCCGGACATGGGATGAAGTCTTCAATCTTCTATCTTCATAGTCTTGGAGTCCGGCCGATGATGATAGTTCGGCTATCCGGACACCCCCTAGTCCGGAACTCCCTCACTTAGTGCTTATCTTCGAATTACACTGGAGCGACTTCTGTCTTTTCTTTTCTGCATTCATCAACACTGTGTCAGAGTCTGAAATACCCATGCATAAAAAACAATAGTGTGAGTATGGGTGAAGTGTGTGCACAATTAGTACAGTGTAAAGGTAGCAGATAGCAGGTCGGTGAGAAATAAATGACGGGAGACATATGATAGCTCTACAAAATGCATGGCACACTAAATTACTACAGGATTCTATGAAAATAACAGCCGACTGAAAAAAAATAGGCCAGTCCATTTTTTCTGCACCGTCCGATGTACAAAGAACAGGAAGATCACCTTCATCTACCTCCAGCCAGTCTGTGTTGATGATCTTCCTCGAAACGCCAGTGACCACCGGCCCAGTATTCCTCCCCTGCCTGCGCCCTCCCCTCGACCTCACTGCACCGCCGTGCTTGGCACCGCCCCCCGGCAATCCATTCAAGCTCCGCCGACCTCCAGATCGGGCGCAAGGAGCTCCTGCACCCCACACCCCTATGATAGACACCGATGTGCCGCTTTCCTAGGGAACATGAAGACTAGGTGCTCCGCGCGCCTAAGTGGGTGCTGCTTCTTTTAATTGCGGTTCGACTGACCCTGAATTGAAATCCAGGCGGGCTACTGACATCTAGCAAAGGTGAAATAGTAAAGGGAGGAAACCTTGTGCATTTAGTATCACGAAGAATATGCAGTAAGAAGCGCTCAACTAGTTTCTTTCATGGGATGAATATATGTGAGCAGAGACGTAAGATTTGCACGAATAAGGGAAGAGGAGTACCTCTTTCTGCTGGCAGTGTTGTGTTCTCCTTCTGTTTTTCCAACGATCTTCGTGTGGTTCGCTGGAAACAAGAAGTTGTGGAGGACGGTGGAGCCTTGGACGAACCCATGGCCAAGTTATTGAGTGTGGTGCGGTGGCCGTTTGTCAGCAGCGGGGAACCAGTTCCAAGGCGGCGAACGACAGCATAGCGGGAACAGCTCCAGTGCGGTGGACGGTTGCAACAGTGGAGCGGCAGTAGTGAGGCGCAGGATGGCGTGGCCGGAGTGGTTCTGGTACGGCGCATGTCGGTGGCGGGGTCGTGGAGGCAGCTCTGCATCGGCTTCAGCTGCTAAGTCCTTGAGGGCGTTGCGGTTGCGGTTGCATTGGACGACGACATCGGGGTACCAGCACCGGCATGATGGAGGAGGGCGGCGGTGGATTGGCCGCTGTGGGGTGGAGGACGGAGGAGGCTGGGGTTTCGCGGCTAGTGGAGAGGGCGTTTTGGCGCCCATGGAGTATGAATGGGGAAACGGAGGGAGGCGGGGAACTAAGGGGGGACAATGTTTCGGTTTGAGATGCACTTGTTTGAAATTTGGGGTAAGTTACAAACTTTGCCCCCATCTAAATTTCGGACATATTGCGGGTTGGGGGTAGGACAGTAATCTCAGGTGTCCCAAATGTGGGCGGGATAGATTTCGGCCAAGCGCATGGGTGTTTAGGCGCCCACGGCGTATGAATGCTTCTTAGAGGCGGTTGAGACTGGTGTCTTGGTGAAGTTACAAACCTACCCCGGTTTAGACCTTTGGACATAGGGCCAATAGGCTACACGGGCCAAAGTCAGGACAGTAATTTCCTACCACCAACCATTAGTCTCATGCGGTTTCGGGTGACCACGGGCCTATTTGGCGCTTCGTTCAATATTTGGGAGCAGAAGCATTAATGTTTTCGGTTCTTTTGAATTGAACTTTCAGGATTTGTCAAACTTCACAAATCTTTACTCTTGAAACTCCTAAAGCTATGGTTATTTTGGAATGGAGGGGGTACATTTGAATATACATTTTACACAAGTATATATTAAAAAATATGCAACTTACCTCAGTTCATGCATGGTTCCAGATATAATCTCCTTGGTTGCAAAAAAAAGTTAGATATGCGTATGAATATATATAGCATGTTCAAACTCACAACAAAGATTGATGCCCCCTTTTACATCTGATTTACAAATGCCATTATCTCGGGTTCAAATAGATGAATTCACTTCCTATGAATTCGAATTTCTGAAACCCCCTTTATGTTGAATTCGACATGTATTCTATTTCGTAGCTAGCAATTTGGAATGTATCCATGCAAGTGACAAATGTATAAAAGTGCTTCACACTAACAACATGGAGTGCACTAATTAATGTTTATATATGAATTGGAAAAGCCTCCATTGCCTGTATTTCAAACCGCTCTCGCTCTATCGATCGATAATATGAAATAAACACATGCACATGCTAGAATTCAATAGAGTATGGGTGTCTGATAGACCGATTTTCGTCCATACGCAATTTGAAAAATTCATGATCTCATCCAAAAATAATAAAGTCATTTATATTTTAATTTAATGCGTAGAACCGCCTTTTACACGTAGATGCACTATGCCTCGGCCCGTTCTCACAAATGCGTTATATATCTCTCTATCTAACGCATAAGTGCACACACTTTATATGCATCGGCATTTCTCTTTCACACATGCTCACAATCTCTCTCAGGCTGTCGGGGTGTCTCACGCATGCGCTCTCTCTGTTTCTCTCTCCCTCTCTCTTTCTGACTACCATGTACCACTTTTTTCACTAACCTCAGTTGGAAAACACTATTTCTCTCACATGCATATATACAGACGCACGGTCTCTACTAGCCCTCTATACGCACATATATGTACCTACGTGTCTCCCGCACGCACATTATCTTTAGGCCTCTCTCGCACACATTGCCCCCCCCAGACACACCTCTCTCTTAGTAGTTGGCAGATATGATTTCGTCATATCATTCGGTAGGATATCCCTGACTGTTAGGCTGGATGGTAATACGAGGCAAAGTTTTACCCTAGTTCGAACCCTTGCAGTTGAAGAAAGAGCCTACTCCTGGTACTGTATATTAGTGATAGGGGTGTATACAAAGTACACGTGAATACCAGTCATTGTGCGTGTGTGTATACTATCGACGAACTAGCCCCCAAGCTTTTATAACATACTGGGGGCCTAGGGTTACAAATCATATATAGTCGGCTTATCACCAGTGGGGATAGAGTCCTCCGCGACTCTAGTAGCGTCGTGTTGTACGCCGAGTCCTCCACATGGGTCTTCCTATAACGCATCTAGGTCCAACCTATATGTGGTGCAGGATGGAGCCGACCCATGAGTCTTCATGTTGACCCACCACAAGTAGAAACAATGTGCCCACCACACAACACACGCAATTGGCCACTAAGAAAATAAGCATATGCAATAGTACAATGTTATACATGAAAGTTAATTGCATGGTGCATCCAAAAATATTTGTTCTGCATTGTGAATGTTTATATATTCTCCTAAAATATTAGTCATGGGAAAGATAAACAAAGCGCATATCTCTCCTTGTCTCCACCGGACACCCCCCTCTTTCTACACCACTTTCACGTACGCACACAAACTATCTCTCGGCCCGCTAAAAGTATGCATGCCCACGACACATTCACGCGTGACGGTCAATGTATTTCAAGCTAAAGCACTATACGGTCACTGGACTTCAGAATATGCTCATTACTGTCATTGTATACATTCTTGTGGTGATCATACGGTATCTAGCTCACGATACGTCTCCATATTTTGTTGATGACACTGACGGAATTTGCAGTTGATTCGTGCTTCGTATTTTGTTGACGATACTTACAGTCATTGTATTTGAAGCAAAAGCACGATATGGTCACTGGACTTCAGAATAAGCTCATCACGGTCACCGCATACATTTTGTCGTGCTAACGAACATGTGGTTGGATGGTTAGGAGGACAGTGGTTTCTCGAGCCCACCAAGGTTAAAGTCCCGGTGCTCGCATTTATCTTGTGTTAATTTCAGTATTTTCCGGTGATGTGCGTTCAGTGGGAGGAGACGTTCCACTCGACTACGAGGCACCTATGGTGACTTCGTAAAATCTCAAGATCATATGCTGGCCCACTCTCCCGAAGGTGCTCATAGGGGTAGGGTCCGTGTGTGTGCGCTTATAGCGGTGAGTGCTTGCACGTATATATGAGCCCTTGCGTCTCTACCGTGTTAAACAAATACATCACATGATTATACGGTCACTGGCTCTCCCATACAACTCTGTATTTTTTTGATGACACAATCAATTGACCAGTCAAACGTTCCACGTGGCACAACTAGTGTTGAACCATCGGGGCGCGTAACTGTGGGGCCCACCTGTCAGCCCGTATATGAAAGAAAGAAATGGTAGTTTGAGTCTATATTGTGTTAATAAAATAGGAGTACGTTTTAGGGTGATCATACGGTCACTGGCTCACCATACAGCTCCGTAATTTGTTGACAACACGATCAATTGACCAGTCAAACGGTCCACATTCAGCAGCACACATTACCATAGGGCCCACCTATGAGCGCGTATATGAAGGACATAAATGGTAATAAATTAGTGATCGGTGGGTATTCGAAGTTTTGAGACCTCTGGTTGGCAGTCGCCGGCAGTGGGGGGCGTTGATTGGGCGGTGGGGTGGGGATCGCCGGAGAAAAAGCTCGGCGAGGGGGCGGGGGGCTAGAGGGATGGCCGGTGCAGCGGCGGACCGGTGGTGGGGAAGTGGTTTCGGGTAGGGCGGGGCGGCGTGGCGGCGCGGGCTGGCCGCGGGCTGCGGGGGCCGGCGGTTCGGCCGGTGGTGGCTAGCAGCTCAGGGGGTGGAGTTCGATGATAAACTGGAGGCCCTTGATTTCGTATCCAACGGCTGGAAAATCTAATGACCATAGATGAAAAAGTCAGTTGACTGACGTGTAGCCTCACCCCGCACGTACACATGCATGCACGCAAGACACGCATGCATGCAGGCATGCAACACTGACACATACACATAACATACACACGCATGCATGCAGACGTGCAACACTGACATGTACATATGCACTCACGAACACAAGCACGTACGCACCCATGCATGCAACACTGAAACGTACCCGTGCACGCACGCAACACTAGCGTGCCTGCATGCACATAGCACACGACGCAAGACACACGCTCAACCTATACGTGCATGCACCCTTTATTAAGGACATGGATTGTTATGGGTATTAATCAATCTTGTCTGTGATAAGCAGAACATTTATGTTTGCAGCGGTCTTTATGAATCACAACGTATCGAACGGGCTATCAACATAGTAGGCTTATCTACATGAAAAAGATGATGTCACACCCAATGAACAATCATCGGTTTATGAAATGCCCGCTTGTGACTGCCCTGGCCCACCAAAGGTTCCTATGCTGTGCGCTGCCTATGTTGAGTCACTAACATGCAGGCCATGTACCCAAAGAGCCCACACGTCAGTGGAAGAACAGCCCGGTGTCCTAGGTCAGAGTCGAGGGTGCCACTCGCTGCACACCCGGCTGAACACGCCTCCTTGCCGCATTCAAACGCCTCCATGAAACCCGCCCGTGTGGAAGCCGAGAAACCCACTCTGGATGCACGTCCGTTCATGACCGGGACGACATTAAACGCAATGCCAGCCGAGCTCCTCCCGACCGCCGTCTATTTAATCTCCTATTTAAATGAGGCCAAACACCAGCCAAGAATCGCACACCTCCGCCGCTCCCCTATCTCCTCCTTCACCATTTTGTCCACTCTTACAATGGCTTACGAAGAGTAGTTATTCCGCATCCAAGCCGGCTGGGTAGCCCACCGGATACGAGCTATACAGCTTGCTAATCCACTTCCCTCCCCTCGCCCGACGGAGCCAGTTGCCGCCCCAAGCCGGCACGAGGTTCAGTAACTCGCCGCTCCAGGCCAGCTCGACGAGGAGCAGTGCAGTGGCGTCGTTGCTACCATCCACGCCACTGCCTCGTACAGCGTCTCCCATTTCTGTGGCCGAGACTCCCATGTTGGCGGCCGCGGCATGCAAGCAGCGACAGAAGCCGGGTGCATGGAGAGAGACAAGTCGGTGGCCAGCGCCTCCGTGTCCTCCACCATCATTAAGGACAAGTAGAACACGGGAGGCCACCACCTCTTGGGTCCCATGAAGGCCACCGCGGAGGCGACACCAACGTACACAGCAGGTGTCTTGCCGGATCCTTTTGTTGCGAGGACCTTCGTCGACTCCGCATGGGCTCCATGGAAGAGAGGAATGTTAAGATGAACTCGAGCCGGTGCCGGCCATGGCGAAGTAGTGGCCGGTGATGAACTCGAACCGGTGCCGGCCACCATCATCTTCGGCATCAGCCAATGATATCAGTTGGGCAGTGGGGAAGCAAGCCGTCCTTTGCGTTGAAGCATATACCTCCGGGGCTCCCGGCAGTCCGATGATCGTGCTGCCGGCCATGAGGAACACAAATCATCCGGCAGGCGACCATTTAGGCTAGGTATTACATACCTGTGTTGTCCAGAACTAGCACCGCATAGTTCATTTGAATGTAATGAATTCCGTCATCTTTGTATGAAACTCCGGTATTTTATATGATCACCGTCATTGTTTATATGAAATATCAGTTTGTCTACGTGTTTGCGTGAATTTCGTCCGGTTGGTTGAGTTGCTGTCATAATGTGTGCGGCTACGGTTGGATGGCGTAATTTGTGGGTCATCAGTTGGTCTGCGGGTGGCTCGGGCAGCGTGGTGAAAAAACACACATCTCGTGTGAGCTCGTCTCCAACGTGCGCACTGGAGGATGCATGAGCACCCAAGCCATTCCTCGTTCATCGGTGGCAAAGGTACCGACGGACAAAAGGGTCGCCAATATTTTGGCAACCCCGGGCAAGATCCAAACAACCCCTCCCAACAGATTCAAATCCCTCGTTTGCCATGGAATTTTGCCATGTGTTGTTTTCATGGACTAGAAAGATGCCCGTGCATTGCACGGAACATCAAGATGCATATTTTTACAAACTCCCGCATGCATGCAAGGGATAATTAATGTCCTCCTTTGCTAGTACTACGAGGCAAACACCATTAATATTGCATCGATTAGTGTTAGTGGCCTTGTATATCTGCAAATTGTAATTTTGATAGTGGTCCCATGTATATAGAAATGAAGGGAGAAAGATGAGAGATAAGGTGAGGAGGAGTGGGGCGTGGTGGTGACTGGTGGTCGGACTGTGCAGAGGCATGGGGATGGGCGGTACATTATGTGTAGGTTTGTATCTCTCTCACACACACACCCATATAGGTGGGGGATGTGCACGAAGAGAAGAGGTGCACGCACGGCGCACGTACTCCCATCTCTTTCCCATCCACACCCGCGCGGGTACACGGTGGAGCTCATTTATGTACGAAAAGGCAGCCCACGTGGTAATTTGACACGTGTACTGGTTGTCCACTTGGTGGAGGTGGGTCATCTACCACGGATGAACAAACAAATTGCGACTTGACGTGTTATGTTAAAAAAGAGGCAAACCATGTGGGGCCTACCTTAGAGGCAAGGCTCTATACACTAGAGTACTTTTGATGTGTCACGTCAACTCACAGAACAAGGAGAAGCTTGCTTAGTACGCCGTCTCCCCTGCCCACAGGCGCGGTAGCTCGCAGGATGAGGTGAAGCTTGCTTACGAGTAGTAGTAGTAGTAGTAGTACTGTACGCCTTACGCCCGCTCCCTCGCCCACGCGTGTGGTGGCTCGCAGGACGAGGAGAAAATTTTACTACTCCCTCCATTTACTCCTCATCCCTACTACCTTGGTTAGAGAGATTATCATATTGTTTGGAATATATATGTCCTTTAGTACTCCCTCCATTTACTTATACAAGGCCACTATAAAAAAATACATTTTGCATCTATACAAGGCCACAAATAGTATTGAGACAAAAGTTACTATTCCCTCCTTTCCAGTTTATCGCTCAATATCAAAATCTCTCCAACCAAGGTAGACGGTGAGTGGCCGAATTAATTTCGTAGTTTGCACAAGTAATTAGTACGCTCATTTTTCTCAAGAAGTTATGTTTACTGAGGCATTAATTAGAACGAATGCATGAATGACAACTAAATTTCCATGAACTTCTACATGCATTGGTGAGTTTCCTGTTGACACTGCTTGCATCGGGTGATCTAACGCACCTCGAAATCCAACATGTAATGGTACTACTACCAGTAGTAGAATTGAGACTTATCAAACAGAAAAACGAATGTTTTTTAGATGAGCCCTATAAACCCTAGTGGGTATGTACTCTGAAAAATCACATTTTTCCAAACCTAAGTCGCTCCCTTTCATGAATTTTGTAGTATACTCCTCCGTCGATGCTCCCTTTCATGAATTATGTACTTCCTGTCGCCAACATGTGGGACATATAGCAACTGGGTCGATGTGTCAAGCACCAAATAACAGTGCAGAACAGCAGGGGGATGCACCCCACTCGTACTGGCCCAGTAGTAGTAATGAGCAATGAGACGTCAAATCACAATGCGGCACCTTCCCAGGCAGACGAAGCAACCATTATTCACACTTCGGTTCGCCATCATCTGAAACCATGTAGTATTGCTTCTGCCTCAAGAGGGATACTCGCATCGCCTTGGTACATCATGATACGTGGGACCGCATGACAGGCCATGCTCCCCCGCCGATCGCTCGGTAAAATCACCTCATTTTTACTATACTTCCTCCGTATCAGTTTACATGGCATGCACGTCATTCTAGGTTGAGAATTTAACTGGCTATATATGTGCTGAACAGTACTCTAGCCTTTTAAAAATGTATACTTTTGTACAGTAGTAGTATTGATGGATTGCGCCATGCAGCAAAAATTGAAATTAAAAAAAGGTGGTACATATAGAGAGCGCTCGTCGCCAAATTATGCATATAGTACTATTAAAAAAGCTAGTACGTGCTTAAATGGGGTGCTAAATTCTATTAAATAAATACTAGTAGTATGTACACACTGAAGATTTAAAGTAACGAGAAGAAACATAGCATAGTTCTGCTGGGGGCTCAGCATAACATACCCCTCAATTAAACTAAGCACACCTAAAATTAAACTATGCAACTAATCCGGTAGACACTGCATTAGAACCACCATGAGCAACGACACTAACACCTTACTCACTCGGAGTCCTCGTCCACGTCCTCGATTTCGTCCTTGTCCCTCTTCCTCTTGGCCGATACTTCTTTGCTTGAACCGCACACTTGGATCTTACTTTTCATCCAACCCTTGTAGACATTGAAACAAAGGTAGCCATCCATTGTAGCATAGTGGATGTGGTCTATATCTAGTACATTCTGCTGCCATGCATCATGATGAAACATGTATTGAGGTTTCTCCAGTTTACCGTATGAAGGATGAACCATGGCTCCTGCCAGGGTTAGCACTGAAGGCTGGACACTAGAGAGCAGCAGTCGATTCTTCTGGAGGTCGAAGGGGTTGCCTACAATGAGGCCTATCTGACCCAGGACATCCTTGTCGTTCCTAAAATCTACAGTAACGAATTTGACTAGGTTGCTCTTGAGGAAGTTCTTAAAATCCAGGCATTCAACATCGGCATGGCATATGTGGTAGACCAAGCATAAGTCATGCACGCAAACCTGGATCACGGCGGGCTTCTTCCTCTCTTCCTCCTTTAGATCCTTCTCTCGTCCCAGGACTGTGGTGTACTCAACATCTAACCCAGTGACCCACTCATCATCTGAGTTTTCGAACATGCGTCTGAAGCGAGAAAGGCATCCTTTCACCGTCGCGGAAGAACGGGTGTAGATGACATCGAACTCATCGCCGGTGATGGTTCTAACCTTGTACTCACCGCCGGTCATGGAGATTTGGGACGCCATGGATTTGGGAGGAGGGTTAGGATTAGTTGAACTATCATAATGTGAAAGGACGGGACGACTAGGAGTGAACCGCCGTAATATTAAAGGATGTTTGGGGACGAGTAGGAGCGAACTGCCAGCGTGCGAATGGCAGGGTAGTGGCTTTCCATTCTCCCATGATACGGGCTTCCGAGAGCCCTTGGATCTGAGATCGAACGGTTGCATGGCGTGATTCTAGACCTATGGGTGAATATCCTATCTTGGAGGGTTATTCTGCAAATTTTCAGCAACTTAGCATGCGACCGTTCAATCTCAGATCCAAGGGCTGTTAGCAGCCCGTATCATGGTTGCGCCAACCACGACCGTCGCGTCGCTTGCGCGGTCATGCCCTTGGAGATTTAGCACGGTGCGTTAGGCTATCTGATGTTGGCATGTCATCACTTAGTCACTCATACTACAACAAGGTTAACTATAAGTGTATTTTTTTCACTTCTCTCTATCTCTTTCTTCGTACTCCCTCTGTCCCATAATATAAGAACGTTTTTGACACTAGTGTAGTGCCAAAAACGTTCTTATATTATGGAACAGAGGGAGTAGTATTTATTGCATTTGCCAAGGAATGACCTCTTCAGATGAAATGGTGTGCTTATTAGTTTTTTGTTGCTAAGTTTGCTTCATTTAATTAGATATAGACTCAACATTGTCATTCACCTAGGTACACGCGCTTAGCACCGTTTCTTCCTTGGGTCACCAAACTTGCCACATCAGACTTTATGCCTATGTGGCAAGCTTAGCACCTATAGAGGCAAGTAAGTACTACAATAGTGGGCTATAAGCCCGCTTTACATGGCATTTTGCATATGTGGAGGAAAGAGGCAAGGAAAAAGTGGAGAAGTGGGCTCTCATGCAAGAGCCAGCCTCAACTACATGGTGGAGCATTGGGAGAGGCACCAGTTGTTGGAAATATGCCCTAGAGGCAATAATAAAAGCATTATTATTATATTTCCTTGTTCATGATAACTGTCTTTTATTCATGCTATAATTGTATTATCCGGAAATCGTAATACATGTGTGAATACATAGACCATAACATGTCCCTAGTGAGCCTCTAGTTGACTAGCTCGTTGGTCAACAGATAGTCATGGTTTCCTGACTATGGACATTAGATGTCATTGACAACGGGATCACATCATTAGGAGAATGATGTGATGGACAAGACCCAATCCTAAGCATAGCACAAGATCGTGTAGTTCGTTTTGCTAGAGCTTTTTCAATGTCAAGTATCTCTTCCTTAGACCATGAGATCATGTAACTCCCGGATACCGTATGAGTGCTTTGGGTGTACCAAACGTCACAACGTAACTGGGTGACTATAAAGGTGCACTACAGGTATCTCCGAAAGTGTCTGTTGGGTTGACACGGATCGAGACTGGGATTTGTCACTCCGTATGACGGAGAGGTATCTCTGGGCCCACTCGGTAATGCATCATCATAATGAGCTCAAAGTGACCAAGTGTTTGGTCACGGGATCATGCATTACGGTACGAGTAAAGTGAATTGCCGGTAACGAGACTGAACGAGGTATTGGGATACCGACGATCGAGTCTCGGGCTTGTAACGTACCGGTTAACAAAGCGAATAGTATACGGGGTTGCTTGAATCCTCGACATCGTGGTTCGTCCGATGACATCATCGAGGAGCATGTGGGAGCCAACATGGGTATCCAGATCCCGCTGTTGGTTATTGACCTGAGAGCCGTCTCGGTCATGTCTGCGTGTCTCCCGAACCCGTAGGGTCTACACACTTAAGGTTCGGTGACGCTAGGGTTATTAGGAAGACTTGTATATGATTACCGAATGTTGTTCAGAGTCCCGGATGAGATCCCGGACGTCACGAGGAGTTCCGGAATGGTCCGGAGGTAAAGATTTATATATGGGAAGCTGTCATACGGACACCGGAAGGTTTCGGGGGCATATCGGTATTGTACTGGGGCCACCGGAAGGGTTCCGGGGGTCCACCGGGAGGGGCCACCCCTCCCGGGGGGCCACATGGGCTGCGTGGGGCAGGAGCCAGCCCCTGGAGGGCTGGGCGCCCCCCCCTTGGGCCCATGCGCCTAGGGTTGGGGGGGAACCCTAGAGGGGGCGCCCCCCCTTGCTTGGGGGGCAAGTCCCCCCTCCCTGGCCGCCGCCCCCCCTCTAGATCCCATCTAGAGGGGCCGGCCCCCCTTGCCCCTTCCCCTATAAATAGAGGGGTGAGGGGAGGGCTGAACAACCAAGCCAAGGCGCAGCCCCTCCCCTCCCCAACACCTCTCCCCCTCCGTACGTGCTTGGCAAAGCCCTGTCGGAGTACTGCTACACCAACAACATCACGTCGTCGTGCTGCCGTTGGAGCTGTCTTCCTCAACCTCTCCTTCCTCCTTGCTGGATCAAGACAGAGGAGACATCGTCCGTACCATACGTGTGTTGAACACGGAGGTGCTGTCCGTTCAGCACTTGGTCATCGGTGATCTGAATCACGACGAGTACGACTCCATCATCACCATCCCCTTGAACACTTCCGCACTCGATCTACAAGTGGTATGTAGATGCAAACTCACTCCCTTGACTCGTTGCTTAGATGAACTCATAGATGGATCTTGGTGAAACCGTAGGAAAAATTTTAATTTTCTGCAACGTTCCCCAACAGTGGCATCATGAGCTAGGTCTATGCGTAGTTCTCTATTGCACAAGTAGAACACAATTTTGTTGTGGGCGTAGATCTTGTCAACTTGCTTGGCGCTACTAGTCTTATCTTGCTTCAGCGGTATTGTGGGATGAAGCGGCCCGGACCAACCTTACACGTACGCTTACATGAGACCGGTTCCACCGACTAACATGCACTAGTTGCATAAGGTGGCTGGCGGGTGTCTGTCTCTCCCACTTTAGTTGAAGCGGATTTGATGAAAAGGGTCCTTATGAAGGGTAAATAGAAGTTGACAAGATCACGTTGTGGTTATTCGTAGGTAAGAAAACGTTCTTGCTAGAACCCAATTGCAGCCACGTAAAAGATGCAACAACAATTAGAGGACGTCTAACTTGTTTTTGCAGCAATTGTCATGTGATGTGATATGGCCAGAAGTTGTGATGAATGATGAATGATATATTGTGATGTATGAGATCATGTTCTTGTAATAGGAATCACGACTTGCATGTCGATGAGTATGACAACCGGCAGGAGCCATAGGAGTTGTCTTTATTTTTGTATGACCTGCGTGTCATTGAAGAACGCCATGTAAATTACTTTACTTTGTTGCTAAACGTGTTAGCCATAGAAGTAGAAGTAGTCGTTGGCGTGACAACTTCATGAAGACACGATGATGGAGATCATGATGATGGAGATCATGGTGTCATGCCGGTGACGAAGATGATCATGGAGCCCCGAAGATGGAGATCGAAGGAGCTATATGATATTGGCCATATCATGTCACTACTATATAATTGCATGTGATGTTTATTATGTTTATGCATCTTGTTTACTTAGAATGACGGTAGTAAATAAGATGATCCCTTACAAAAAATTTCAAGAAGTGTTCTCCCCTAACTGTGCACCGTTGCTAAAGTTCGTCGTTTCGAAGCACGACGTGATGATCGGGTGTGATAGATCCTTACGTTCACATACAACGGGCGTAAGACAGTTTTACACATGCAAAACACATAGGGTTAACTTGACGAGCCTAGCATGTACAGACATGGCCTCGGAACACGGAGACCGAAAGGTCGAACACGAGTCGTATGGAAGATACGATCAACATGAGAATGTTCACCGACGATGACTAGTCCGTCTCACGTGATGATCAGACACGGCCTAGTCGACTCGGATCGTGTAACACTTAGATGACTAGAGGGATGTCTAATCTGAGTGGGAGTTCATTAAAATAATTTGATTAGATGAACTTAATTATCATGAACTTAGTCTAAAACTTTTGCATAATATGTCTTGTAGATCAAATGGCCAACGCTCATGTCAACATGAACTTCAACGCGTTCCTAGAGAAATCCAAGCTGAAAGATGATGGCAGCAACTATACGGACTGGGTCCGGAACCTGAGGATCATCCTCATAGCTGCCAGGAAACAATATGTCCTAGAAGGACCGCTAGGTGACGCTCCTGTCCCAGAGAACCAAGACATTATGAATGCTTGGCAGTCTCGTGCTGATGATTACTCCCTCGTTCAGTGCGGCATGCTTTACAGCTTAGAACCGGGGCTCCAAAAGCGTTTTGAGCAACACGGAGCATATGAGATGTTCGAGGAGCTGAAACTAGTTTTCCAAGCTCATGCCCGGGTCGAGAGATATGAAGTCTCCGACAAGTTCTATAGTTGTAAGATGGAGGAAAATAGTTCTGTCAGTGAGCACATACTCAAAATGTCTGGGTTGCACAACCGCCTGTCCCAGCTGGACATTAACCTCCCGGATGAGGCGGTCATTGACAGAATCCTTCAGTCGCTCCCACCAAGCTACAAGAGCTTTGTGATGAACTACAATATGCAGGGGATGGTGAAGACCATTCCTGAAGTATTTTCAATGCTGAAGTCAGCAGAGGTTGAAATCAAGAAAGAACGTCAAGTGTTGATGGTCCATAAGACCACTAAGTTCAAGAAGGGCAAGGGTAAGAAGAACTTCAAGAAGGACGGCAAAGATGTTGCCGCGCCCGGTAAGCCAGTTGCCAGGAAGAAGTCAAAGAATGGACCCAAGCCTGAAACTGAGTGCTTTTATTGCAAGGGGAAGGGTCATTGGAAGCGGAACTGCCCCAAATACTTAGCGGATAAGAAGGCCGGCAACACCAAAGGTATATTTGATATACATGTAATTGATGTGTACCTTACCAGTACTCGTAGTAACTCCTGGGTATTTGATACCGGTGCCGTTGCCCATATTTGTAACTCACAGCAGGAGCTGCGGAATAAGCGGAGACTGGCGAAGGACGAGGTGACGATGCGCGTCGGGAATGGTTCCAAAGTCGATGTGATCGCCGTCGGCACGCTACCTCTACATTTACCTACGGGATTAGTTTTGAACCTTAATAATTGTTATTTGGTGCCAAGTTTGAGCATGAACATTGTATCTGGATCTCGTTTGATACGAGATGGCTACTCATTTAAATCCGAGAATAATGGTTGTTCTATTTATATGAGAGATATGTTTTATGGTCATGCTCCGATGGTCAATGGTTTATTCTTAATGAATCTCGAACGTAATGTTACACATATTCATAGCGTGAATACCAAAAGATGTAAAGTTGATAACGATAGTCCCACATACTTGTGGCACTGCCGCCTTGGTCACATTGGTGTCAAGCGCATGAAGAAGCTCCAGGCTGATGGACTTTTAGAGTCTCTCGATTATGAATCATTTGACACATGCGAACCATGCCTCATGGGCAAAATGACCAAGACTCCGTTCTCCGGAACAATGGAGCGAGCAACCAACTTGTTCGAAATCATACATACCGATGTGTGCGGTCCAATGAGTGTTGAGGCTCACGGAGGATATCGTTATGTTCCCACTCTCACAGATGACTTGAGTAGATATGGCTATGTCTACTTGATGAAACACAAGTCTGAGACCTTTGAAAAGTTTAAGGAATTTCAGAATGAAGTAGAGAATCAACGTGACCGAAAGATAAAATTCTTACGATCGGATTGTGGAGGAGAATATTTAAGTCACGAATTTGGTACACACTTAAGAAAATGTGGAATCGTTTCACAACTCACGCCGCCTGGAACACCTCAGCAAAACGGTGTGTCCGAACATCGTAATCGCACTCTATTGGATATGGTGCGATCTATGATGTCTCTTACCAATTTACCACTATCATTTTGGGGATACGCTCTAGAGACAGTTACATTCACTTTAAATAGGGCACCGTCTAAATCCGTTGAGACGACACCGTATGAATTATGGTTTGGGAAGAAACCTAAGCTGTCGTTTCTAAAAGTTTGGGGATGCGATGCTTATATCAAGAAACTTCAACCTGAAAAGCTCGAACCCAAGTCGGAAAAATGCGTCTTCATAGGATACCCTAAAGAAACCATTGGGTATACCTTCTACTTAAGATCCGAGGGCAAGATCTTTGTTGCCAAGAACGGATCCTTTCTGGAAAAAGAGTTTCTCTCGAAAGAAGTAAGTGGGAGGAAAGTAGAACTCGATGAAGTACTACCTCTTGAACGGGAAAGTAGTGCAGCTCAGGAAAATGTTCCTGTGATGCCTACACCAACTGAAGAGGAAAATAATGATGATGATCAAGGTACTTCGGATCAAGTTGCTACTGAACTTCGTAGGTCCACAAGGACACGTTCTGCACCGGAGTGGTACGGCAACCCTGTCCTGGAAATCATGTTGTTAGACAATGGTGAACCTTCGAACTATGAAGAAGCGATGGCGGGCCCAGATTCCAACAAATGGCTAGAAGCCATGAAATCCGAGATAGAATCCATGTATGAAAACAAAGTATGGACTTTGACTGACTTGCCCGGTGATCGGCGAGCGATAGAAAACAAATGGATCTTTAAGAAGAAGACGGACGCGGATGGTAATGTCACCATCTATAAAGCTCGACTTGTCGCTAAGGTTATCGGCAAGTTCAAGGGATTGACTACGATGAGACTTTCTCTCCCGTAGTGAAGCTTAAGTCCGTCCGAATCATGTTAGCAATTGCCGCATACTATGATTATGAGATATAGCAGATGGACATCAAAACGGCATTCCTCAACGGGCATCTTAAGGAAGAACTGTATATGATGCAGCCGGAGGGTTTTGTCGATCCTAAGAATGCTAACAAAGTATGCAAGCTCCAGCGATCCATTTATGGGCTGGTGCAAGCATCCCGGAGTTGGAACATTCGCTTTGATGAAATGATCAAAGCGTTTGGGTTTATACAGACTTATGGAGAAGCCTGCGTTTACAAGAAAGTGAGTGGGAGCTCTGTAGCATTTCTCATATTATATGTAGATGACATACTTTTGATGGGAAATGATATAGAATTCTTGGACAACATTAAGGCCTACTTGAATAAGTGTTTTTCAATGAAGGACCTTGGAGAAGTTGCTTATATATTAGGCATCAAGATCTATAGAGATAGATCGAGACGCCTCATAGGTCTTTCACAAAGCACATACCTTGATAAGATTTTGAAGAAGTTCAAAATGGATCAGTCCAAGAAGGGGTTCTTGCCTGTATTGCAAGGTGTGAGATTGAGCTCGGCTTAATGCCCGACCACGGCAAAAGATAAAGAAGAGATGAGCGTCATCCCCTATGCCTCAGCCATAGGATCTATTATGTATGCCATGCTGTGTACCAGACCTGATGTAAACCTTGCCGTAAGTTTGGTAGGTAGGTACCAAAGTAATCCCGGCAAGGAACACTGGACAGTGGTCAAGAATATCCTAAAGTACCTGAAAAGGACGAAGGACATGTTTCTCGTTTATGGAGGTGACGAAGAGCTCGTCGTAAAGGGTTACGTCGATGCTAGCTTCGACACAGACCTGGATGACTCTAAGTCATAAACTGGATACGTGTATATGTTAAATGGTGGAGCAGTAAGCTGGTGCAGCTGCAAGCAGAGCGTCGTGGCGGGACCTACATGTGAAGCGGAGTACATGGCAGCCTCGGAGGCAGCGCATGAAGCTATTTGGGTGAAGGAGTTCGTCACCGACCTAGGAGTCATACCCAATGCGTCGGGGCCGATCAAACTCTTCTGTGACAACACTGGAGCTATTGCCCTTGCCAAGGAGCCCAGGTTTCACAAGAAGACCAGGCACATCAAGCGTCGTTTCAACTCCATCCGTGAAAATGTTCAAGATGGAGACATAGATATTTGCAAAGTACATACGGATCTGAATGTTGCAGATCCGTTGACTAAACCTCTCTCACGAGCAAAACATGATCAACACCAGAACTCTATGGGTGTTCGATTCATCACAATGTAACTAGATTATTGACTCTAGTGCAAGTGGGAGATTGTTGGAAATATGCCCTAGAGGCAATAATAAAAGCATTATTATTATATTTCCTTGTTCATGATAATTGTCTTTTATTCATGCTATAATTCTATTATCCGGAAATCGTAATACACATGTGAATACATAGACCATAACATGTCCCTAGTGAGCCTCTAGTTGACTAGCTCGTTGGTCAACAGATAGTCATGGTTTCCTGACTATGGACATTAGATGTCATTGACAACGGGATCACATCATTAGGAGAATGATGTGATGGACAAGACCCAATCCTAAGCATAGCACACGATCGTGTAGTTCGTTTTGCTAGAGCTTTTTCAATGTCAAGTATCTCTTCCTTAGACCATGAGATCGTGTAACTCCCGGATACCGTAGGAGTGCTTTGGGTGTACCAAACATCACAACGTAACTGGGTGACTATAAAGGTGCACTACAGGTATCTCCGAAAGTGTCTGTTGGGTTGACACGGATCGAGACTGGGATTTTTCACTCCGTATGACAGAGAGGTATCTCTGGGCCCACTCGGTAATGCATCATCATAATGAGCTCAAAGTGACCAAGTGTTTGGTCACGGGATCATCCATTACGGTACGAGTAAAGTGACTTGCCGGTAACGAGACTGAACGAGGTATTGGGATACCGACGATCGAGTCTCGGGCTTGTAACATACCGATTGACAAAGGGAATAGTATACGGGGTTTCTTGAATCCTCGACATCATGGTTCGTCCGATGACATCATCGAGGAGCATGTGGGAGCCAACATGGGTATCCAGATCCCGCTGTTGGTTATTGACCTGAGAGCCGTCTCGGTCATGTCTGCGTGTCTCCCGAACCCGTAGGGTCTACACACTTAAGGTTCGGTGACGCTAGGGTTATTAGGAAGACTTGTATGTGATTACCGAATGTTGTTCGGAGTCCCGGATGAGATCCCGGACATCACGAGGAGTTCCGGAATGGTCCAGAGGTAAAGATTTATATATGGGAAGCTGTCATACAGACACCGGAAGGTTTCGGGGGCATATCGGTATTGTACCGGGGCCACCGGAAGGGTTCCGGGGGTCCACCGGGAGGGGCCACCCCTCCCGGGGGGCCACATGGGCTGCGTGGGGCAGGAGCCAGCCCCTGGAGGGCTGTGCGCCCCCCCCCTTGGGCCCATGCGCCTAGGGTTGGGGGGGAACCCTAGAGGGGGCGCCCCCCTTGCTTGGGGGGCAAGTCCCCCCTCCCTGGCCGCCGCCCCCCCTCTAGATCCCATATAGAGGGGCCGGCTCCCCTTTCCCCTTCCCCTATAAATAGAGGGGTGAGGGGAGGGCTGAACAACCAAGCCAAGGCGCAGCCTCTCCCCTCCCCAACACCTCTCCTCCTCCGTACGTGCTTGGCGAAGCCCTGTCGGAGTACTGCTACACCAACAACATCATGCCATCGTGCTGCCGTTGGAGCTGTCTTCCTCAACCTCTCCTTCCTCCTTGCTGGATCAAGATGGAGGAGACGTCGTCTGTACCGTACATGTGTTGAACGCGGAGGTGTTGTCCGTTCAGCACTTGGTTATCGGTGATCTGAGTCACGACGAGTACGACTCCATCATCACCATCCCCTTGAACGCTTCCGCACTCGATCTACAAGTGGTATGTAGATGCAAACTCACTCCCTTGACTTGTTGCTTAGATGAACTCATAGATGGATCTTGGTGAAACCGTAGGAAAATTTTTAATTTTCTGCAACGTTCCCCAACACCTGTATGGAGGTGGTCAGGAATCGGGAGACTCACGCCGGTCATAGCGCCGTAGTTAAAATGATAATGGCAAGTCAAATCATGGGGCCCCACCTGTCCAGCAGTAACTCGCTATCAAATCACATAGCCCTACGTTTGCAGCAGCCTACTCCCTCATCTTCTCGCATCTCTGTCGAACCGACTAGGCGGAACTGCCCCGCCTACCGCGCAGGAAAAGCCCCACCCTCGACTTTTAAATACAACTACATCCGCTTAAGAATCCAATGATATACTTTTTGTGACATAGTAACTTATATTTAGTTAGTCAAGTTGATGACCTAGAACTACGTGCACGCCCTATAAACCGAGACGCCTAAAAATAAAAAACCAAGATGGAGAGGGTAGTTCAGCATGTATCTTTTTAGATCAATATAGTCAGAATTCACCAAGGAGCAAAACCAAGTGGTAGGTTGCTCCTGTCGTGTTGGCGTAGCAACTCAAGCAGGGTCAGTCCGCACACGAAATGGAGACACACTTAACAGGACCCCTTTGGCCGACATGTGGCTCATCCACCGTCTTGTTCCACGTGCGTTGCACCAAATTACTGTTCAGAGCAGCAGTTGGAATTGGAGGCACCCCGGTCGTAGCGCCGCAGTAGTAGAAAATGAGCGATGAGGGGTCAAATCACAAAGCCCCACCTTTCCCGCATTGAGCTAGACGGACGAAGCAACCATCATTTCACTCTAGGATGCAAGAGCATAAAGAAAAGAGAAAACAATGATGAGTGCGGCAGCTACCTAGGTCACCCTAGGGTAGGGGTCTCCACTACAGATCCTTTTTTTGAAAGCGCCTCCACTACAAATCGGCTTCTCCCTCGTCCTCTTGAAGAAAACCAGTGATGAGTGCGGCGGTAGGGTTTGTAGGAGTACTACGGCGTGTGGGGCCATGTTGTAGTAAACGGGTTTGAGTCGACGCCTTAAATATGTGTGGGCCGCTTGGTTTTATGGGAACGAGGCAGCATTTTGGGTTTGGGGACCAGTGGAGATATAGTACGTACAAAAAATTGTGGACGCAGGTTCGACTGAAAGGCAATGATGCATGGGCCCTGCATTTTGATATACTCGGGGCCGCGTGAAATTTGCTACTCTACTCAAAACTAGTAAGGTGCACATGCATTGAACGCATGAGATTTCGAAACCAAATTAGCTTCATCCAGCGACCATCTTTCAAAGTTATTGGCACACTATATAGTTCTTGTGCCATAGTTGCATGTCTTGGAAAAAAGCTACTAGTGGGTTGTACTATCTATTTAGGAATATAAGATGTATACATGGAAGTTGTAGGGCAAGAGATGACATGGAGTATCTCAATTCCTACGAGTAGGGATTGGAAAAGAGATGTCATTTGGTTCACATCATAGGAACTTTTCTATTGAATCTAAAGATGACATGTATCTGAATTCCTATGAGGATTGATTAGAAAAGAGATGTAATTTGGTTCATATCATAGGAACTTTTCTATTGAATATACGCTAATGTTTATTTTCCTTTAAAATTAAGGGAGTATTGGAATCCAATCATATGAAACAAGCGGCTCTAAAGCTATAGAAATGATATCATGTTTATTTCCTTTGAAATGTGGAGTATATGAATCTATTCCATGAACCAATTGGCTCTAAAGGAAAAAATACTATGATAAAAATCATATCATATAGAGTTCCTATGATATTCCTCGCACCAAAGGATGGTTGAAATTGCTGCGGGTGATACGATTGTCTTTCTTTGTACACTCCTGCCCCATCTTTATAGTTAATTCTCGAAGATGAATGAAATGATATATACAGGGTATTCTACATGTGCAATTTGGTACACGAAAACTCGGTAAAAGTTTGTGAGGTTCGAATTTTCAATAAAGCTATATGCACTACATTTTGGAATGGAGGGAGCATACCGCAGTTGCTAACACTCACATGGAAGATTTGTGTGTAGGAGGAGTGGCTGTTCTGTTAAATGGCATGGCAAAACTGACACTGTCGGATGCCGATCTAACGGTTCTTATGGCATTCGTCAGGAAAAGGCTTGTGGCGAACATTTGTCGGATAATGATTTACGGACACATGCATTGCATTGATACGTGCCCCTATCTCTCATGCACATGCACCCTCATGAGTCACG
Organism: Triticum aestivum; assembly: GCF_018294505.1. Lineage (NCBI taxonomy): Eukaryota > Viridiplantae > Streptophyta > Magnoliopsida > Poales > Poaceae > Triticum > Triticum aestivum. The sequence goes on along the minus strand of NC_057804.1, from coordinate 128,827,207 downwards.
ACTCTCCCGAGTCCTCTCGCAAGCTCGCATGTTGCACCCACCGTCTATCTGCAGGTAGACGTCACGCACATATGTCCTCTTTACACCCTACCCTCAGAACTTCTAAAAAACAAAAGATGTCGCGCACATTTTATTTTAGCTCACATGTCACACACTTATACTATTACTCTTGAGGCGAATGTTCTTTGGGCATAGTATATTGTACTCTCACGAAGAGAATCAGTGCACGCATGCACTAGTTCTCTCACACCCACTCGCGGGTACATGTTGGAGTGCATTTTTTTAAGCAGGTACAAAAAAATCACTCCACTATATATATAAGCAGGAGCCTTAGCGCTTGCTTTACTAGGGTTCCTCTCGTTCACTCTCTCATGCTCTCCAGATCTAAGCAAGACATAGGTGGCCACACTCTCTCTCAGCTCATGACTGGTCACAAATCCGGCCGGACAACCTCGACCGAGGCAGGGGTGTAGGTGCATCGTTCACGCTGTCGTCAGCGGCGAGGGAGGAGACCAACGGCTGCCCGCGCGTCCTGATCGGCCGCCGTGCCGTTCTCTCCGAGAGAGCGCCGACTCAGGAGGGCCTCCGACCCCTTCTTCCTCCCTGCAGTATTGTGGCCAAGATGCGGCCTCCCGATGCCGTCTTTGCAACATGCCGACGACCCTCAGGTATATATTCCTTTGAAAGCTACCTTGCTCTACTGCCCCAGCTCCCTTCGTGTGGATCTTTTTCTACTTCCGTCCGCTGTTCCAAAAGCCACCTAGACTTTTACTATTATTAGAGGTAAAGCTAGTTCATACAGTCGACTCTAAGAGTTGGTGCAAACAGGGAAGAAAGTGGGAAAGCTGTAGCATGAATCTAGGACTTGGTTCTAAGAGGAAACGGGGGAAAGTAGTAGATAATGTCTACCCAACCGGTCTCTTGGTTGAAAAGATGAAGAAAGCATGGTGGATGGCGAAGGGTGGGGGGAAGTGGACCTATCTCTAGGTTGAAAAAGGAAAGAAAGTGACGGGTGTTGGGGGACAACGCAAATGTGAATGAGCAGGTCTAGATTTCCTGTGCTCACATAGGAAAATGTCGCCGAGGAGATAAAAAATGGGACAAATGCAGACATGTTGCCTGAGTGTTTGCCGCTCTCGGCAGCCACATCTGCCTCACCACTTTATGCCCCTGCTGTCCCTACGCCCATATCGCTACCGTTAATGTAAAATCACATGAAGCATTAAGCAATGCCACTTAATGTCACTATAAGTAATGGTCTAGTGCCGTCGATAAATTGAAGCAATGTCACCACCATTTTATGAAGTGCTTCCGTCTTGCTTTATTTCAGATGAATCGTGTTTTTGCAGTTACACTTAAATCTCACACCGCTAACATTGCTTCATCCTAGTGGAACTGCACAAATTTGATTGCACATTTACTGACCTTGTGCTACTCTCATGATAGTAATACTAATGCTATTGTTTTGCATGTTAATCTAGTGGCAGTGTTGATGTGATGTGATGCTACTTACTTAAGGACTCTTCATACTTTCAATCTAGTGCCAATTATAACACAATAGATGCTGCTGTTAATCATACGCCACTTCAAATATCTGTCATTGTTTAAATAACCATATTTCGTATTTGCGTAAACAGGGATGTCTGTCTCCATATCGTTTTGGGATGTCTGTCTCCATATCGTTTCTATCCGCGCAATCAAAAGCACACACCTCAGTTTTAGTAGAACTACGCAAAATGAGATGGCTATCCCTCATTGTCGTCGTCTAACCTCCAATGTTCAAGGTATTCCTACATTGGTAGTAACTAAGGTAGAATGACCAATACAATCTAAAAGAAGTTGATTCATATATTTTACTTCCTGACTGCAGTGCAGGGACGAGCGAAAACAACTGCATTCTAGTCCGGAATGCACTTTCTACCAGTTCATCCATGGACCGAGGACTAGCTGGCACGGTTGCACAGTGGTTTTTTGGACAGGTGCGCGGACAAGAGGCATTGTGGTCTGCTTATTTCTGCAAATAGCGGTGCTTAAATTTAGTGGAATGCACAAGAATTTCACCTGGTCAATACACTGCATGGTTAAGTTCAGCATTCCGGCTGAGAGCACAATTATAATTGGTTATTCTGGAATGAGAGAACCTAACCCTGGATGGTGGCAACAAGAAAAAATGAGAGTGAACTCCAGGAAATTTAAGCCTGCCGGGTGGCCCTTTGCTTAGAGAGGCCTTGCTTGTTTTTTCCTGATTTGTAAACCTTCTCACAACTTTGTCTTTTGTTGTGAACTAGTATATGTTTGTTATGTTCTATGAATCATTGAGATGTATAAAATTGCTTAACTTATGCTTTTCAAGTTTTTTATGAAGACGAATTTAATGTGAGTGTTCCACATAAGCGCTGGACTAGCATGTGAACGTTTGGAATTTACATTGTGGCCTTAGTTAACTGCATGAACCAATGTAACAAGATACATAGTTGCTTATATGTCAGACAACAGATTGCTGATTGTTAGCTGGTCGATAGCCTAGTGTTGAAGCGAGCTGAGACAATGTGTTGTGTTTTGCACAATTGCTTACAAGTACTTATATATACGTCGGTGCACAGTTCTCGAACGAGTGCTCTATTTCATCAAAACACACACTGCTCGTATGATAAACTGTGACAACTTATGTCTTACCATGCCATATTCATGAAAAAACTAGTGAGGACGCATCTGTTTCGGCAACAATTATGATGGTTCTCACATGATTCACGGGCACACAAAAGTAGCAGCAGTTCCCATAGATGGATTCAAACAGAGTACTAGCCCTAGAGGGGTGGATAACAGGCAAGGTTCGGATAGTTAGACACAATCCAAACTACTATTAAACACTAGCTGGGGCAACTATTTCTTGCCTCGATCTAATTTGGGCTGGAAACAAGACGAACCTTGCCATGAACATCATCGAGGACGTCCCGCAGCATCTTAATCCTGTGAACCTTCATGAAGACAACCTTGTGGCCTTGCCACTGATAAACTTGTTTGTGGAGGCATGCCACGTCATCTTCCTGCGTAAGCTTGACAAGAACAGTATGCCTCACAAATGAAGGAGTAGCTTTGAACTTCTTGTGCTTCAGTACACCCTGGACAACACGCCTGACAACAGTGAGGCTGGAATACAACTCTTCATTGGTATAACGGCAAATGGCTTCCAGGATCCAACAGCCTAAGAACTCTGTTTTTCCAGTGCGTATATTAAGGTCATCCGCCTCATAGCGAGTGACATGTACAACCACACAATCCTTGTCTACATCAGGGCTCTAATTGAAACAGAAACAAATTCCGAATTACTTTTTAGTATAAGAAACAAAAGTTATTTAAACCACTATGTATAGGATAGCACCAAAGCTAATAAAATTTTGCATTATTCATCACCACATACTTAGATGAAAAACCACAATCAAGATCGGCAAAGAAGAAAATCACCTTGGGCAGCTCAGCTGGGGGGGGGGACACATCCTCGAAGGGGGAAAACTGCTCCTGAAGTGCCACGGGGGCTGTAACCTCAAACAGGGCATTGACCATTTCAGTTGTGGCCATGAGCGTATCTGGGGTCGGCTCGGTGGCTGCCTCCATCTTCTTGGAGCTCTTTGTCTCGTGGGGATCAGCCTCCCGCATCTGCTCCAATATCGGCAGTTCTTTGCCTGGTTCTCCTTGGTCCATCATGAAACTGTCGAATACTAGGAGACCACTGAAAGGAAAACACAATCGCAATGTCAATGAAACAAAAAAGAGAGTGAGGATCGGTTACTGCTTTGCAAAAGTTCATTTTTTTCCTGAACAAAAATATACCAACATCACGGATCCGCTTACCTTCCCTTCGCTGGGAGAGAAGAATAGTGGCAGAAGTGAGTGTTGCCTTTCTTAAAAACGGTGAGGGAGATGGGGATTCAGCGAAGAGTAAAATGATGATTGCTTCGTCCGTCAAACTTAGACTGCGGGGAGGTGGGGTTTTGTGATACGACGGCTCGTTACTGCCGCGCTATGACTGGGGTGACTCTCCGCCTTCATACTGCCTTCTAATTTGGTGGATGGTATTTGGGCCCGCGTGTTGCATGGCCCGCATGTCGGTGAACAAAAGTATAACAGCATTCAATAGAGGGAGACGTTTCAATGACCTAGGAGGAGCCAGAAGCGGTATTGTATCCATTGTACTAGTAGTAATTGTTTTTCTGGGTAGCTGTAGAGTGTCTCCATTGTACTAGTAGTAATTGTTTCTCTGGGCCCAAGACAAAACAGCCCATCCACACTAGTAAATAGTAAAATCAATTCCAAAGCCCATATATTTACTAAATGAGAGACGCTACCCACACCCAGCACATCGCCCCCCAAAAAAACATGGGTGCTCTTCTTCCTCCTTGCTCCCACCCACCTCACGTCAGCTCGCTCCACTCATACCCCCAAATTCCTCACCTCACTCCTACAGAAAACCCCCAGCTCCCCTTCTTCCTCACTACTACAGAAAAACCCCAGCTCCCCTTCTTCTTCACTCGCACTACAACTAGGCTCGTCATTCGTTACTCTGCTCAAATCCGTGAGCACGACGCGATGCCCTCGAGGAAAATGAAGTTGGCTGACCCCAGCGCCAAGAAGATGAGGCTCCCGCTAGCGGTGACGCCTGTTGTAGATCCCGCACCCGGCAGCGCGGGGAGAAGTGGCGACCCCACCCCCACCGGATCCCAGGAACCCATAGAATCTCGGGTGGACCGCATCAGCGATCTCCCAGACGCTGTCCTTGGGGAGATCATCTTGCTTCTCCCCACCAAGGATTGCTGCCACACCCAAGTCCTCTCAATTCGATGGCACCCTCTATGGCGCGCCATGCCCCTTAATCTCGACTATCGTCAGCTATCTCTCTTCAATGATTTTGAAATCCCCAGAGCCATCATCTCCTCCCACTAGGGCTCCGTTCAAAGCCTCTGCATCCCGTCATGCTACCTGAGCAAGCATACCATGCCCTACATGGTGGACGCCTGACTGAAATCCCCTGAATTCATAGAACTACAGCTGCTTGAGTTCTACTATTCCCTGGAAATCACATACCACATACCGAACGCCATGAACTTGTGCCCTCAGCACCGATGTCCATCTCGCGCTTTTCCTCCTCTCTCCACACCGCCACCTTTGCGCTGTGCTACCTACCAGACAATCTGGTACTAAACCTTCGGCTCCCATTTCTCAAGAAACTTTCACTTGTGCGGGTTCGTTTATCGGAGGCCTCATTGCACAACATCATCCACTCCAGTGGCCCTGCCCTGGAATGCTTGGTGCTTGATTTCACAGTTAGAGTTGGTTGTCTCCAAATAAAGTCGCCTAACCTTGTAAGAATTGGAACTTCTTTTGACGGAAGGTAGCTCATCATCCAAGATGCCCCTTCACTTCAAAGGTTGATCCTTGATTCTAGTTATTCACCGTTGCAAATAACCATCCTCTCTGCGCCTAAACTCGAGACCTTGGGTGTAATACATGATCTGTGTGCTCATTTCAATATGGTGTTTGGCTCCACAGTTATTCAGGTACTTTATATTATCATCTACACTTGTAACCATAAGCTGCATTTTAAATTTCTGCGCATAAGTTATATATCATCTTGGAGTACACATTTTGTACTAATATTATGTTCTATGCTCAATGAAGAGTTTTTCCATGGATGGCCTATCAATGGTGCCGGATTCTGTCAAGATCTTATATATCCAAATGAATAGTTTTGATCTAAACAAGGTTAATGGCTTGCTGCAATGCTTGCCATGTTTGGAGAAGTTGTATATAAAGGTGATAATTTCACGCACATTGGAAGCCCGCATATAGTGTACTAGAATTAACCGTTCAACTGTTGCTCTCTGGACACTCTTTTTTTAGACCTTAATTGTTTTCAATCTTCATGTATATTTAGGCAACAGGACGGGATAAGAAAGTTATAACCAATCGGTGGATTCGTAAGCATCGGGATTTTCTCACTTCTCATGAGAATCGATTGAAGAAAATAATGCTAGAACGATATGTAGCCAACCATGCAAACACTAGATTTGTCACATTCTTCCTGCTGAATGCAAGGTTACTATTGTCCATCAGGCTTAAGTTTATCAGCAGCATGGTTTTGACGGATGGGTATGTCGAAGAGCAAAAAAAGGAGTTTCAGGTGGGAAAAAGAGCTTCTGAACGTGTCGGGCTTCTATTTACAACATATTGTGGTCATAATCCAGTAAATTTTACGACCCAGGATGTTCATTCTATGGACCTGACCAATCCATTTGACTGTTGTAAGAGCCTGGTTTTTGGCCCTTTTCTTTTTCTTTTGATTTATTTGGTTTTTGCTCTGTTTATCTTTTTTGAGTGGTTCCATGGCCTTGCCACCTGGGAAATCATCCTCATTTCCCCTCCCAAGTGGCTCCTCATTCTCAAAACCTTGCTAAGATCATGTCACTTCACTTCTTGACCAAACCCTAAACTCTTTTTCTAGGGAAAATTCCTTTTTCATTAAATGAATAACCCTATCTGCCCTAGGTTGTGAAGTAACCTATATTTCTGTCCATCCAAAAATCCCCAAATAATTCTCATAATTCCTTTGGGTCATATATAGCTCAAATACGCCCAAACATTTCCTTGGCTAGTTCAAAAATAATTCCCCAATATTCCTTTTTCTATTCTGCCCTAAATGGCACTTTGTGAAGGAAGTGTCATTTATATTTCTCCTAGTGGCTCCCAACCTTTTTGGGAATGTTTATATGTCCAAATAATTGCCTCATGCCCAAGTTCAACTTTATTTGCCTAGCCAATCTTCCTCAGTGAATTTTCAAAGTTTTTGTCAGATAGAAGGCTTTGTGAAGGAAGTACTAGGTAGGAGTACCCAAATGAGTTGAACTTTTGCACGCTCCTTAATGTGCTCATTTTAACCCCTCCACCCATTTGCAGCCCCATCCAATCATCTACGTGAGCAGAGGGGCAAATCTTTGATTCTGGCAATCTTTTCAGGTCGTGAAACAAGTGCATTTTGTATTGCTTCAAAAATCCTGATAAATTACCAGATCATTCTTATACCCATAAAACCTCTCTCCACCCAATTTGGCATCATTTCATTGATCCATTTGATCACCAAAATTTTCCAAGTTTTTGGACAAAAATGACGTTTGTGAAGCAAGTGCCATTTTGGCTTGTCCATTTGGCATGAGCTTTTTACAGCATCTTCATATGTCCAAATAATCAAGCTTTGCCCAATCTTAGCCCAAGTTGCTTCTCCATGTGAGAGCATCATTATGATCTTCATTTCTGGATAAAAAATGCAGTTGTGAAGCAACCATATTCGTTCCTGGTCCATTTCTCCTCAAACTCCCTAGGACTATAGTCCTTCCTAGCCTAAACCTCCCAAACATAACTTTTGACCCATAGCATCCCTCTGTTGATCACACTGAGTTCATTAAGTTTACTGCAGTATTCAGAGCTCAGTTACCATTTAACTAGAGTAGTTTTCTTCGATCTACCACCGTAGTTACAACCTACCCAGGGAGGACTTACCACTAGACAACATTTGCCAACGCTTGGCGTCTTCTCCTCGCCAGCTCACGCGGTAACCCTGGCCCTCGCGAGCATTAAACGCGCTCTGGCGCGACCTCGGTGTTGTGCTCGTCCAAGATCTCCTCGTCTCGACCCCCAACCTTGTCCAGTGGCCTCCCCGTGATCAACCGCGTCGCCCTGACCTCACTCCCCCTCCGTCCATTTCCTCATCGATGCTCGCCGCCGAACGCCCACGGGGGCACAGTGTTTCATTTGGCTTCGAGCTCACCTCGGCCTCTTCCTCTGCTCCCCTCGACTCCCTGACCTCTGCGGCTCATCCGATCTCTCGCTCGTCGCCTCCCCCCCCCCCCGTGCTCACTGGCCATCGCCAGAGCCTCGGCTGGACATGCCCGGCGGCACCCGAGCCCATCCCTCTCGCCTGCCTATATATAGACCTCCCCCGAGCCTTTCGAGCACACCAGCAGCCCCCTCGCACTCCACTGCCCCTTCCCAGCCTCTCATTCGAGCTCGAGGAGCTCTATGTGTCCACCATCACCACCAGGGTCGCCGCAGTGCTCCGCCTAAATTCCGGCGAGCCACGCCTCCTCTCCCCATTCCAACACCACCAGAGCACTCCTCTCCTCCCTGTAGTTCGCCCCACCCCCTCTCTCTTCGCCGGAGATGGCTGCAACGCCAAGAACCACCGCCGCCCGAAGATCTCTGCCCTCCTCATGGCGCCACCCTCCCCTCCACCTTGTTCCTCCCCAGCGCTGTCCAACCCTCTGAATGGATATGGCATCCCTCCCCAAGTCCGTCGGTGCCTCCCGCTCGACCAGAGGTGGCCGGAGCCGGCCGAGCCGCCGCCGGCGCCGCGCCCCTCCCTCTGGGCCACGGGCGAGCACGGGCGAGCGCTTGAAGACAAAGACGACCCCGCCCCCGTCCCTGGGACCCACCTATCGGCCTATCTGCGCTGACCGGGCTGGCCCGCTGACATGGATAAGTGACGGGCCCCGCCCCGCGGAACCCGCCTAGCCCCGACCCCACCTGCCAGCCACACGCGTTGACCCACCCCCGCCACGTCAGCTAAGTGGAAACGTATTTCTGTTTTACGTTTTCAACTTCTGAAAGCGTATTTCTAACTTTACGCCTCTGCCTGATCCACTCAGGGACCCGTCTGTGAATATTCTTTTTGCAGAAAAGTCCCTGATCTTCTACACCTCATAACTTTTTAACCGTAGCTCCAAATCAGGTGATTCCAAAGCCCACTTCTTCGTTTCGTCGAGCCCGTTCTGATGGAACCATTTTCACCATGTTTTATCATTACAAAAATGACAATTATGCTTTTGCCCTTATTCAGCCCCCTCCGAGAGAGAACGATTTCTGGTGATTCTTTCCGCGAGCTTCTTGCACTTTCTCTCGGTGATTTCTTCCACCCCAGGCAAGCCACACCCTCCATTTGCATCACTGTAATGCAGTGAGATGGTTTAATTTATTTAAACTTGTTTAAAATATTGTTTTAGCTACTTGTGATCCGTGCATGGCATTTTCTCAAAGTATTACTTCGATCTTGTTGATGCCATGCTATTGTTTGGATTACTAGGAGTTATATTTGTAGTCGATGAGTATCATGTTGCCATTGGAGTATTAGTGGTTGATATTATGGTTGTTCCATGATGATATCTGTTAGTATATTTTGGAGTATTACTTTGGATGTCATGCTACCTTTGGATTATTAGTGGTTAGTATGATTATTTTCATGATGCTAGTTGATGTTCTGTTGCTTGGAGTATTATTTTCGGAGATGGTGTTTACATGTGGATCTTAGTTGGATAGCTTTATTCTTGTTATTGGAGTAGTAGGATTATTGTTTTTGGATTCATCATGATAGTAGTGTTATGCTATCCTCGGAGTATTTTGGTACGATGATATTATGCTCAGATTATTTGTTGGATATTGATATGAATTGGATTATAGTTTGATAGTTGATATCAGAGTATCAGTTATCACAATTCTATTTTTGGGGATAAATTCCGTCATTAAGTTGGCCAGGTGCCACCGAACCGGGCTTTCTCCAGTGCAACCACATTTGCCTTTATGGAAAGGCCCTAATGCGATGCTATTGCCGTGTCTCTCGCCGGTGCTTCCAACGAGGGAAGGTTATGGGCGCGCGCTACCCTGATCGGGTAGGCGTACATAAGCCTTGTGTGCCCGTTGTTGTCGTTATGTGCACATGTCCCCGTTTGGGACGGTTTATTGTTTTGGCCACGACGGTGTCCATTGGTGTCTTTGGTAGACACAGGGCCACCCAGGACTAGCCCAGTGGGGAGTGAGTCGGAGTGGCCGGGAGAATGTCATGGCAGTAGATCGGTTTTGTCGGAACACCGTTGGTCCACCCAAATGGGAGTGCGAGGCCAAGGGTTCCGTGGTGTGGGTAAAGTGCGCTACCTCTGTATAGTGTGTTTGTTTAAACTATCGATAGCCGCGTCCTCAGTCATGGGCATGGGTTCATACTAGGTCACACCGTTCGATCAACACTCACATGACGGAATGACTTATAGGTGATTTATATGTTGATATTTTGAGCAGTACAAATTGACAGGATGTTCATGATGATGTTGGGGACCAAGTGTTGGTCATGGTAGTGATCGCCGGAAAGATCACCGTTTGAGACCAAGTGTTGGTCATGGTAGTGATCGTCGGAAAGATCATCGTTTGAGACCAAGTGTTGGTCATGGTAGTGATCGCCGGAAAGATCACTGTTTGAGACCAAGTATTGGTCATGATTGTGATCTGTGAATGATCACTGATTGGTTTTGATCACGAGGTGATCGAGATGGTATATTGCTTGGCTTGGTTAGCCAAGAGAGATATGGTTATGGAGATCTGAGATGGTGATTTATCAGTATTGTAGTAGTTTCATATCATGCTTAGTAGTTGTTGTCGTATCATGGTAGCTATTAATTTAATTAACCTGCTTAATGCTATGTTGTTGTCTTGCCTTGATGTTTTAGGCTATTGTGAGCTTGCAAGTACATTCAATGTACTGACCTAGCGTGTCATGCCAAATTGCAGGTGATGCCGTGATTGCTTGATTGCTTGTCGTGGTTTCCGTTCGTGCGAGCTAGATCCTGTCCTAGCCAGAGTCCGTATGGAGTGGAGTTCACTACCTTCGTCGTTGTTCCGCTGCTAGAAGATTTCCGCTGTTACGAGTTGTTCCACTGCTAGCATAGAGCAAGTGTAGTATCGCAGGCGTAGTGTCGTCGTGCTGATGTGCTTCTTTGTAACATCATACCCTTGTATTATTATTCTTGTAATAAGAGTTGATTTGTTCTATGTCAAGTAGTGCCGTATTCTAGAGACTTCTCCTCGATCTCCTCGCCGTCATCCACCGACCTGGTGCTCTCCGCGCGGTGTGGTCAACATGGTCAAGGAACGACTTCCATCGAAAGAGTACTGTACGTGGAGAGGCTGATAGCTCGGTCCACGGCGGCCGCAAGGAAGTGCCTCCTTATTACGTGCAAAATAATTATTCCTCCACCTGACAGCAGGGACCCACCGGACGGGCCATCGTATTTCTTGAAAAAAATGTTTCCCCCCTGACTAATGGGACCCACCAGCTACATCTTTGCACGCAAGAAAGTGCGTCCGGGCAAACAAAAAAATGATCCGTCCTGCTACGTCTTGAGCTTGCGTTGGTTTCCTTGAAGAGGAAAGGGTGATGCAACAAGAGTAGCGTAAGTATTTCCCTCAGTTTTTGAGAACCAAGGTATCTATCCAGTAGGAGGCTCCTCAAAATTCCGACGCACCTACACAAACAAACAAAGAACTCGCAACCAACGCAATAAAGGGGTTGTCAATCCCTTCACGGCCACTTGCGAAAGTGAGATCTGATAGAGATAGTATGACAAGATAAATATATTTTTGGTATTTTATAATATAGATTGAAAAAGTAAAGATGCAAATAAAAGTAGATTGAAAGCTTATATGATAAAAGATAGACCCGGCGGCCATAGGTTTCACTAGTGACTTCTCTCAAGATAGCATAAGTATTATGGTGGGTGAACAAATTACTGTCGAGAAATTGATAGAAAAGCGAATAATTATGAGATTATCTAGGCATGATCATGTATATAGGCATCACATCCGTGATAAGTAGACCGACTCCTGCCTGCATCTACTACTATTACTCCACACATCGACCGCTATCCAGCATGCATCTAGAGTACTAAGTTCATAAGAACAGAGTAACGCATTAAGAAAGATGACATGATGTAGAGGGATAAACTCAAGCAATATGATATAAACCCAATCTTTTAATCCTCGATGGCAACAATACAATACATGCCTTGCAACCCTTTCTGTCACTGGGTAAGGACACCGCAAGATTAAACCCAAAGCTAAGCACTTCTCCCATGGCAAGAAAGATCAATCTAGTAGGCCAAACCAAACTGATAATTCGAAGAGACTTGCAAAGATAACTCAATCATACATAAAAGAATTCAGAGAAGATTCAAATATTTCTCATAGATAAACTTGATCATAAACCCACAATTCATCGGATCCCGAGAAACACACCGCAAAAAGAGTTTATATCGAATAGATCTCCACAAGAGAGGGGGAGAACATTGTATTGAGATCCAAAAAGAGAGAAGAAGCCATCTAGCTAATAACTATGGACCCGAAGGTCTGTGGTAAACTACTCACAACTCATCGGAGGGGCTATGGTGTTGGTGTAGAAGCCCTCCATGGTCGATTCTCCCTCCGGCGGAGCACCTGCGAAGGCTCCAAGATGGGATCTCGCGGATACAGAACATTACGGTGGTGGAAATTATTTTTTGTTGGCTCTCTGGATGTTTTCGGGGTACGTAGGTATATATAGGAGGAAGGAGTACGTCGGTGGCCGCCTGTGGGGACTAGGACACAAGGTCGCGCCCTATAGGGGTGGGCGCGCCCTGCTATCTCCTGGCCGCCTCGTACGCTTCTTGACTTGCACTCCAAGTTCTACGGATCACGTTCGTTCCAAAAATCACGCTCCCGAAGGTTTCATTCCGTTTGGACTCCGTTTGATATTCCTTTTCTTCGAAATATTGAAATAGGCAAAAAACAACAATACGGGCTGGGCCTCCGGTTAGTAGGTTAGTCCCAAAAATGATATAAATATGTAAAATAAAGCCCATAAACATCCAAAAGGGGTAATATAATATCATGGAACAATCAAAAAATTTAGATACGTTGGAGACGTATGAAGCATCCCCTAGCTTAATTCCTGCTCGTCCTCGAGTAGGTAAATGATAAAAATTGAATTTTTGATGTGGAATACTACCTAGCATAATTCTCAATGTAATTTTTTTATTGTGGCATGAATGTTCAGATCCAAATGATTCAAAATAAAAGTTCATATTGATTAAAGAAATAGTAACACTTCAAGCATACTAATCAAAGAATCATGTCTTCTCAAAATAACATGGCTAAAGAAAGTTCATACCTACAAAATAATATAGTTAGCCTATGCTTCATTTTCGTCACACAAAGATGTTCCCAAATTCTACACCCCCAATGACAAGCCAAGCAATTGTTTTGTACTTAAATAATCTAAAAAAAATTCAACCTTCACGCAATACATGAGCGTGAGCCATGGATATAGCAATATGGGTGGAATAGAATATGATGATGGGGATTCTGTGGAGAAGACAAAAAAGGAGAAAGTCTCACATTGACGAGGATAATCAACGGGCTATGGAGATGCCCATCAATTGATGTCAACATGAGGAGTAGGGATTGCCATGCAACAGATGCACTAGAGCTATAAATGAATGCTCAACAAAAGAAAACTAGTGGGTGTGCATCCAACTTGCTTGCTCATGAAGACCTAGGGCATTTGAGGAAGCCCATCGTAGGAATATACAAGCCAAGTTCTATACTGAAAAATTCCCACTAGTATATGAAAGTGACAACATATGAGACTCTATACATGGAAAACATGGTGCTACTTTCAAGCACACCATATGAGACTCACTACATGAAGAACAAGGATCTACTTTGAAGCACACGTGTGGAAAAAGAGATCGTAACATTGCCCCTTTTATTTTATTTTTATTTTTATTTCTTTTATTTTTTTTTCTTTGGCCTTTCTTTTTTTTGCCTTTTTTGGGCAATGCTCTAATAATGATGATCATCACACTTTCATTGATTACAACATATGAATTATAACTCGAAACTAGAACAAGATATGACTCTATATGAATGCCTTCGGCGGTGTACCGGGATGGTGCAATGAATCAAGAGTGACATGTATGAAAAATTATGCACGGTGACTTTTCCACAAATACAATGTCAACTACATGCTCATGCAATGGCAATATGACAAAAGTAAAGTGTGTCATGATGATAATGAACGGAACGGTGGAAAGTTGCATGGCAATATATCTCGGAATGGCTATGGAAATGCCATAATAGGTAGGTATGGTGGCTGTTTTGAGGAAGATATAAGGAGGTTTGTGTGTGATAGAGCGTATCGTATCACGGGGTTTGGATGCACCGGTGAAGTTTGCACCAACTCTCAAGGTGAGAAAGGGCAATGCACGGTACCGAAGAGGCTAGCAATGGTGGAAAGGTAAAAGTGCGTATAATCCATGGACTCAACATTAGTCATAAGAACTCATATACTTATTGCAGAAATTTAGAAGTCATCAAAAATCAAGCACTAAGCGCATGCTCCTAGAGGGATAGATTGGTAGGAAAAGACCATCGCTCGTCCCCGACCGCCACTCATAAGGATGCACAAGCCAGGTACACTTGATCTTTCAAATTTGTTACACAACTTTAACCATACGTCAATGCTACGGGCTTGCTAAGTTCAACACAAACATTCTTTAAATTCATAATCACCCAACTAGCATGACTTTAATATCACTACCTCCATATCTCAGAACAATTATCAATATCAAATTGATCATAGCATCCAATTCACTTCCTATGATAGTTTTTATTATACCCAACTTGGATGCCTACCATTCTAGGACCAATTTTATAACCATAGCAAATACCATGCTGTTATAAAATACTCTAAAAATAATATAAGTGAAGCATGAGAGACTATAAATTTCTACAAAATTAAGCCACCGCCGTGCTCTAAAAGATATAAGTGAAGTACTTGAGCAAAAACTATTAAGCTCAAAAGATATAAGTGAAGCCAATAGCATATTCTAGCAAATTCTAATCAGGTAGGCTTCTCCCAAAAGGTGTGTACAGCAAGGATGATTGTGGTAAACTAAAAATCAAAGACTAATATAATACACGACACTCCAAGCAAAACACATATCATGTGGCGAATAAAAATATAGCTCCAAGTAAAGTTACCAATGAACGAAGACGAAGGACGGGATGCCTTCCCGGGGCATCCCCAAGCTTAGGATTTTGGCTATCCTTGAATATCTTGGGGTTCCATGGGAATCCCCAAGCTTAGGCTCTTGACACTCCTTATTCCATATATAGTCCATCAAAGCTTTACCCAAAACTTGAAAACTTCACAACACAAAACTCAACAGGAAATCTCATAAGCTCCGTTAGTGAAAGAAAACAAAACCACCACATAAGGTACTGTAATGAACTCATTATTTATTTATTTTGGTGTTAAACCTACTGTATTCCAAGTTCTCTATGGTTTATAAACTATTTTACTAGCCATAGATACATCAAAATAAGCAAACAACACACGAAAAACAGAATCTGTCAAAAACAGAACAGTCTGTAGCAATCTGTAACTAACGCACACTTATGGAACTCTAAAAATCCTACCAAAATAGGAAGTCCTGGAAAATTTGCCTATTGATCAGAAGCAAAAATAATCAACGCAAAAGCACGTTTCTGTGATTTAACAAAACTAATTTCGTGCGCGAAAGTTTCTGTTTTTCAGCAGAATCAAATCAACTATCATCATAGGTTATCCTATAGGTTCTACTTGGCACAAACACTAATTAAAACATAAAAATACCTATTAAACAGAGATTAGATGCAAAATTTATTACTAAACAGAAACAAAAACAAAAAACACAAATAAAATTGGGTTGCCTCCCAACTGCCGCTATCCTTTAACGCCCCTAGCTAGGCATAAAAGCGAAGATAGATCTAAGTAGTGCCATCTTTGGCACTAAATTCATAAGTAGCTAGCATGATAGATTCATAAGGTAATTTGACTTTGTTTCTTGGAAAGTGCTCCATGTCTTTCTTTAATGGAAATTAAAATCTAATATTCCCTTCCTTCATATCAATAATCGCGCCAATCGTTCTAAGGAAAGGTCTACCAAGAATAATAGGGCAAGAAAGATTGCAATCTATATCAAGAACGATAAAATCTACGGGCACCAAATTTCTATTTGCGACAATGAGGACATCATTGATCCTTCCCATTGGCTTTTTAATGGTGGAATCCGCAAGGTGCAAATTTAAAGAGCAATCATCAAGATCATGAAACCTAGAATATCACATAAAGTTTTCGGAATCGTGGAAGCACTAGCACCCAAATCACACAAAGCAAAACACTCATGATCTTTAATTTTAATCTTTATAGTAGGCTCCCACTCATCATTAAGTTTTCTAGGTATAGAAACTTCCAAATTAAGTTTTTCATCATAAGATTGCATCAAGGCATCAACGATATGTTTGGTAAAAGCTTTATTTTGACTATAAGCATGAGGAGAATTAACAACGGATTGCAACAAGGAAATACAACCTTCTAAAGAACAATTATCATAATCAAATTCCTTGAAATCCGAGATAGTGGGTTCAATGCTATTTAAAGTCATGACATCTCCAATCCCACTTTTACCAAAGTTAGCATCAAGATCTAAAAACTACGAATTCTTGGGACGCCTTCTAACTAAAGTTGACTCATCTCCAGTCCCATTATTATCAAGATTCATATTGCAAAACAAATATCTAATAGGAGATACATCAATCTTCATCATTATTTTCATTGAAACTAGAAGAACACGCCTTTACAAAGCAATCTTTCTTAGCACGCAATCTAGCGGTTCTTTCCCTGGACTCATCAAAGGAAATTCTCATTGCTTTGAGAGACTCATTGATATCATGCTTAGGAGGAGAAGATCTAAGATTAAGAGAATCCACATCAAGCAAAAGTCTATCAACATTCCTAGCCAAATCATCAACTTTGAGCAATAGTTCTTCAAGCAAAGCATTAAAATTCTTTTGAGAATTCATAAATTCTTTCACACTATTCTCAAAATTAGAGGGCATATTATTAAAATTACCATAAGAATTATTGTAGGAATTTACATAATTATTAGAGGAATTACTAGGGAACGGTCTAGAGTTTCCTCTACAAGCATTGTTTCCGAAACTATTCCTACCAACAAAATTCACATCCATAGCTTCATTATTATTCTCAATCAAAGTAGACAAAGGCATATCATTGGGATCAAGAGGAGTATTTTTAGTAGCAAACAAATTCATAAGTTCATCCATCTTTCCACTCAAAACATTGATTTCTTATATAGCATGCACTTTTTTACTAGAAGATCTTTCGGTGTGCCATTGAGAATAATTAGCCATAATATTATCAAGAAGTTTTGTAGCATATCCTAACGTGAGTTCCATATACGTGCCTCCCGTGGCCGAATCTAAAAGATTTCTAGAAGCAAAGTTCAAACCGGCATAAATTTTTTGTATGATCATACTTAAATTCAAACCATGAGTAGGGCAATTGCGAATCATCAATTTCATTGTTTCCCAAGATTGGGCAACATGCTCATGATCAAGTTGTTTAAAATTCATAATATCGTTCCTAAGAGTGATAATCTTAGCGGGAGGAAAATACTTAGAGATAAAAGCATCTTTGCACTTGTTCTAAGAATCAATACTATTTTTAGGCAAAGACGAAAACCAAACTTTAGCATGAACTCTAAGTGAAAACGGAAACAACTTCAATTTAACAATATCATTATCCGTATCTTTCTTCTTTTGCATATCACACAAATCAACAAAGTTGTTTAGATGAGTAGCGGCATCTTCACTAGGAAGGCCGGCAAATTGATCTTTCATAACAAGATTCAGCAAAGCAGTACTGATTTCACAAGACTCAACATCATTAAGAGGAGCAATCGGAGTACTAAGGAAATAATTATTATTGGTATTGGAGAAATCACACAATTTGGTATTATCTTGCGCCATGGCAACAAGTAATCCAACACACAAGCAAACAGAAAAAGGTAAGCGAAAAAGAGAGAGAGAAGATTGGGAAAGAGAGGGCGAATAAAACGGCAAGGGTGAAGTGGGGGAGACGAAAACGAGAGGCAAATGGCAAATAATGTAAATGCGAGGCAGATGAGTTTGTGATGGGTACTTGGTATGTCTTGACTTGAGCGAAGACCTCCCCGGCAACAGCGCCAGAAATCCTTCTTGCTACGTCTTGAGCTGGCGTTGGTTTTCCTTGAAGAGGAAAGGGTGATGCAGCAATAGTAGCGTAAGTATTTCCCTCAGTTTTTGAGAACCAAGGTATCAATCCAGTAGGAGGCTCCTCAAAATTCCCACACACCTACACAAACAAACAAAGAACTCGCAACCAACGCAATAAAGGGGTTGTCAATCCCCTCACGGCCACTTGCCAAAGTGAGATTTGATAGAGATAGTATGATAAGATAAATATATTTTTGGTATTTTATAATATAGATGCAAAAAGTAAAGATGCAAATAAAAGTAGATTGAAAGCTTATATGATAAAAGATAGACCCGGGGGCCATAGGTTTCACTAGTGGCTTCTCTCAAGATAGCATAAGTATTACGGTGGGTGAACAAATTACTGTTGAGCAATTGATATAAAAGCAAATAATTATGAGATTATATAGGCATGATAATGTATATAGGTATCACGTCCGTGACAAGTAGACCGACTCCTGCCTGCATCTACTACTATTACTCCACACATCGACCGCTATCCAGTATGCATCTAGAGTATTAAGTTCATAAGAATAGAGTAACGCATTAAGAAAGATGAAATGATGTAGAGGTATAAACTCAAGCAATATGATATAAACCCCATCTGTTTATCCTCGATGGCAATGATACAATATGTGCCTTGCAACCCTTTCTGTCACTGGGTAAGGACACCTAAAGATTGAACCCAAAGCTAAGCACTTCTCCCATGGCAAGAAAGATCAATCTAGTAGGCCAAACAAAACTGATAATTTGAAGAGACTTGCAAAGATAACTCAATCATACATAAAAGAATTCAGAGAAGATTCAAATATTTCTCAAAGATAAACTTGATCATAAACCCACAATTCATCGGATCTCGACAAACACACTGCAAAAAGAGTGTACATCGAATAGATCTCCACAAGAGAGGGGGAGAACATTGTATTGAGATCCAAAGAGAGAGAAGAAGCCATCTAGCTAATAACTATGGACCCGAACGTCTGTGGTAAACTACTCACAACTCATTGGAGGGGCTATGGTGTTGGTGTAGAAGCCCTTCGTGGTCGATTCCCCCTCCGACGGAGCGCCGGCGAAGGCTCCAAGATGGGATCTCACAGATACAAAAGGTTACGGTGGTGGAATTTTTTTTTCGTTGGCTCTCTAGATGTTTTTCGGGTACGTAGGTATATATAGAAGGAAGGAGTACGTCGGTGGCCACCTATGGGGCCCAGGAGACAGGGCGTGCTCTATAGGGGTGGGCATGCCCTGCTATCTCCTGGCCGCCTTGTTCGCTTCTTGACTTGCACTCCAAGTTCTTCGGATCACGTTCGTTCCAAAAATCATGCACCCGAAGGTTTCATTCCGTTTGGACTCCATTTGATATTCCTTTTCTTTGAAATACTGAAATAGGCAAAAAAACAGCAATACGGGTTGGGCCTCCGGTTAGTAGGTTAGTCCCAAAAATGATATAAATATGTAAAATAAAGCCCATAAACATCCAAAAGGAGTAATATAATAGCATGAAACAATCAAAAATTATAGATACGTTGGAGACGTATCACGCCCCCCTGACTGCTGGGACCCACCAGCTACATCTTTGCACGCAAGGAAGTGCGTGACAGTCGAGACCCACCTGGTCGAAGCATACGTAGCATTGTCATTCTGGTCGCGAACGTGTACGTACATACTGGTCGATGTAGAGGCGCGCACGTGTCATAGTAGAGGCGCGCACGTGTCATAGTAGAGGCGCGCACGTAGCATGTACACGTACGTACAATGGCCAGGGTGCAAGAAAGTAAATACGTCCATGTACGTACATACGGGTGGGGTCTCGAACACCTACTCGCACATACGTACGGCCAGGGCTCGTGTACATGGCTGGGTCAGAACGGAGAAACTGCGTTGTCGCCGTGTTCATGGGGAGGCAACGGAATTCGTCGTGTTCATCGGGAGGCAACGGAATGCTCGTGTTCATCGGGAGGCAATGGAACGCGTGGGAGACAACCGGCTTGGACGGAACAGGCGATGGAAACAAGGCCTAGCATACCAAAGAATGGAGGAAACTCCCTTGTGTTCGACTGGCCATGTTCGAAATGGGATCCTATTCATCGGGAGGGGTCTGGCATACCGCTAAACAGAGGAAACAGACTTGTGTTGGACCTCCTACGGTCGAAACGGGGTCCTGTTGATCGGGAGGGGTGTGGCGTGCCGCAAAACGGATAAAACGAACTTGTGTTGGAGCACTACGGTCGAAACGGGGGTCCTGTTCATCGGGAGGGGTGTGGCATACCGCAAAACAGGACTCCACATGATACTGTTCATCTCCACTGTCGACCTCCTCCAGCCTCCACGGGCTACTGTTCATCCACCGTCGACCTCCTCCAGCCTCCACCTGCGACTGTTCATCCACGGGCTTGTGTTCATCCAGCCTCCACCACAAGCTACTCCACCGGCTACTGTTCAACCACCCCTCTCCACGGGCTCCTGTTCAACCACCCGTCCACGGGCTACTGTTCATCCACCCCTCCACCGTCTACTGTTCATCCAGCCCTCCACGGGGTCGTCCTGTTCATCCATCCCTCCACGAGGTCATGTTCTTCCAGCCCCAACCGGCTCGATCGATCGGGGTCCTGTTCATCCAGAGGCAACACCACGGGGTCCTGTTCATCCACCCCCGCCGCTCACTGTTCAACCAACCACCCCCCTCCCCCCGCAACGCTCACTATTCATCCAGAGGCAGCATCGATCGGCTTCAGTTAGCAGCAGTAGCGAAGGAATTGCTCGATCGGATTCAGTTAACAGCCATCGATCGATTGCTCGGGTTTAGTAATGCGTAGCCTGCAGTGCAATCACTCGGGTTCAGTTAGAGCCCAATGCCTTGCTCGGGTTCAGTTAGAGCCAACGCCTCGCACACACGCGCGTACGGGTACGAGAGAAATGCGCATTGCTCGGCCCCCGACCACCCACCGTAACCGGGAACTCGCCGAAATTTTCCTCGCCCTCGCTTCTAGCACGGTTTTTTCCGTCATGGACGGCCCAAAGAATGTCATGCAGCTGCATCTCCGGCCTGCCTAGGACGAAAAGCCCATTTTTTGTCATGATTTTTTGTCATAGAAGTAGGAGCCCACCACATCTATGATGATACCGGGTTTTGTCACAATTATTGTCATAGAAGTGTCATAAGTATGACAGAATTTTTTTTCGTTTGGCCCAAAATGCCATAGATGTGTCTTTTTTGTAGTGTTGTTCTTGATCATTACTTCATTCAATCCACGATAATCAACAACCATCCTCAACTATCCATCCTTCTTCTCCACTAGAAGCATTGGTGATCCCCAAGGTGACGAACTTGGGCGAATATAGCCTTTATCCAGTAACTCCTTATTCTGTTTCTTAATTTCTTCCAAATCCTTTGCGGGCATCCGATATAGTCTCTTAGATATTGGCCCTGTGGCTGGCAAAATCTCAATAAAAAACTCAATGTCTCTATCTGGTGGCATGCCTGGCAACTCCTTTGGAAATACATCAGGGAAATCCTTCACCACTGGTACTTCCTCATGTACTTCCTCATGTACAACTCCTGATAAGGAATGGATTGGTTATCGAAGTATGGAGGGAACATTGACTGCGCCAGTAATTCCTTATTTGGAAATACATGTCGGGATACAAACTTAATCCTTCTTCCTTCTGGGGTGGTAAGAAAAATCGACTTACTGGCGCAGTCAATGTTCCCTCCATACTTCGATAACCAATCCATTCCTAGTATTACATCCAGTCCTTGTGACTCCAATACTATTAGGTCTGAGGGGAAAACGTAGTTACCAATCCTTAATGGTAACCGATCACACCATAGGCTAGCCATATACTCTACTCCTGGCAAGGTTACTAACATGGATGACCTAAGGGCTTGGGTTGGTAGGTTATACTTATCCACAAATCCCCTTGATATGTATGAATACGATGCACCAGTATCAAAAAGAATGATCGCAGTAAATGACTTAACCAAAAACTTACCTATTACTGCATCGGGCTGCGCTTCAAACTCCTCCACGCTAACGTGGTTTACTTGTCCCCTGTTGAAAGGGTTGGGCTTCTTCCCAGAGCTTCCATTGCCATTTCCATTCTTTGCTTCAGAACACTCCATGGCATAATGTCCATTCTTCCCGCACTTGAAACAAGTAATCTGACTTAGATCCTTCTTGGCGGGTGTCGGTGTCAAAACCGGCGGATCTCGGGTAAGGGGTCCCGAACTGTGCGTCTAAGGCTAATGGTAACAGGAGGTAGGGGACACGATGTTTTACCTAGGTTCGGGCCCTCTCGATGGAGGTAATACCCTACTTCCTGCTTGATTGATCTTGATGATATTTGTATTGCAAGAGTTGATCTACCACGAGATCGTAGAGGCTAAACCCTAGGAGCTAGCCTATGATTCTGATTGTCCTTGTCCTACGGACTAAACCCTCTGGTTTATATCAACACCGGAGGGGGCTAGGGTTACACAAAGTTGGTAACAAAGAAGGAGATCTAACATCCGAATCACCAAGCTTGTCTTCCACGCAAAGGAGAGTCCCATCCGAACACGGAACGAAGTCTTGAGTGTTGTATCTTCATAGTCCAATAGTCCGGCCAAAGTATATACTCCGGCTGTCCGGATACCCCCTAATCCAGGACTCCCTCAGTAGCCCCTGAACCAGGCTTCAATGACGATGAGTTCGGTGCGCAGATTGTCTTCGACATTGCAAGGCGGGTTCCATCTCCAAATACTCCAAAGTAAATCTCGAACACTTAAATCATGTCTGGCTCTACAAGACAATTTTCACATACCACCGTAGAGAGAACAATATTCCAAAAATATAATCTGCTGACAACTTTAGAAAACGTGACAACACACCATGGCCGAGTCATTATTCGAACCGTTTTCCCACAACCAGCCACCGCACATATTGCGAGGCGGTTTCCTCGGCACGTCTTCTCGAAGCAGAGATCATGTCCCCTTATCACGGGATCCTCATTAATACGGGTACGGGTAACCCAACCATGCTATTAACATGGCGCATGGAAAATAAGCGATTTCATCAGGCAAGCGGGGAGGCGCACCATTTTCGCCACCTCTATAAGGGGATAAGGATCTCCCATTTTTACCCACACCTTCTTCCTCCTTTGCTCATCCATTCTCGCACTCTCGAGCCCCAACGCCCAAGTTCTCACCTTCTCCGTAGGACCATTTGCAGCATGTCCGGAGTAGGAGGCAAGTGGATGGCCTCCTCCGTCACAGAGGAGGACATTACCAAGCTTCGGGCGGCCGGATACCAGGCCGCAAACATCGCGCACAGGCTTCCGGCAGAGGGACATATCACCCCCACTCCAAAGTCTCGGGAAAGAGTAGTGTTCCTCTCTCATTTTGTCCACGGACTAGGATTTCCACTTCATCCCTTTGTCCGCGGGCTCATGTTTTACTATGGGCTGGACTTCCATGATCTAGGCCCAAATTTCGTCCTCAACATCTCGGCGTTTATCATCGTGTGCGAGGCCTTCCTCCGCATCAAGACCCACTTCGGCCTATGACTACGGATCTTCTGTGTGAAGCCGAAGATCGTGAGCGTCAAGCAAGCGGAGTGTGGAGCCGCCATGGTGGGCAGGATGCCCAATGTTACCTGGCTTGACGGCTCCTTTGTGGAGACCGTGAAAGGGTGGCAATCGGGGGGGTTCTATATCACGGAGCCGCGCGACGCCAACTGG
This sequence comes from Triticum aestivum, assembly GCF_018294505.1. NCBI lineage: Eukaryota > Viridiplantae > Streptophyta > Magnoliopsida > Poales > Poaceae > Triticum > Triticum aestivum. The sequence goes on along the minus strand of NC_057804.1, from coordinate 128,803,504 downwards.
GCGGCAGGCCCCGAATTCTGATCCAGAATCCCCATGTGGCTCACCTCCTAGGAAAAGAAGGGCCTGGCCTGAGGCGAACCTGTAGAGCTGACAGGACTTCAGAACTGCATTTAAAACATGATGGACAAGAAGATCAAGCTTGTCAACGTGGTCCAGGTTATGCTCTCCCGCCGAATCCTTCTGTGCTGAAGACGGGCATTCAATCTGTGGGAGTTCGATCCGGCCGAACACCAGACGCTGCAAGAGCTTTTCGGTATGATGCATAAGAACGTCTGGAAGGTTCTGTTCAAGGCCACCGAAGTACCTCCTCACACATCCGAGGACCGCGGACTCTGTGCCACGGGGCTTGCCAATTCGGTAAGTTTTCTGATCATCAGTAGATGTACCTTTCCCAGCATATTCATGGAAGGATTTTAAGTCACCGTCTTTATCTAATTAGGATTACGTGGTGACGGCGGAGCGGATCGACTGTCCGGTTCCGCTGCCGGAAGATCTAGCAACCGCACTCCTGACGGAGATGCTAGTTCCGGTGCCTTACAATGCGCCGGAAAAGAAGGCCAAAAAGAAGGCCACGGGGACCAGGAAGGGTCTCCGGTGCAAGGTCGCACCGGACCCCTCGTCCGAAGGCGATGAGGCGCGCTCCTCCCATGAAGGGGAGGAAAAGAAGAAGAGGGCCGCCCCATCTGGGGAGGCCGAAGGGTCTAAGAAGGCGACCGCAGGGACTAGGAAGGGTCTCCGGCGCAAGGCCGTAATGGACTCATCGTCCGAGGACGGCGAGGCAGATTCCTCCCGTGGAGATGGGGGGAAACATGAAGAAATTCCCCCTCCCCACATTGGGGAGGAGAAGAAAAGAAAAGCCGTCCCATAGGGTGAGGCTAGGACGCCAAAGAAGGGAAAGGCATCCCTTCCGGATCACTCCACCACGGCCGCTTACAGCGAGGAGGAGTGGCTTCCCAGGGGCAAGCCCCTGGCAAGATCATAAGTATCTGCACTCTGTAATACTTTTCGTGCGACTTAACTTCATAGTTTGTTATAACGCCGAACACGCATATGCAGTCCAGCCAGGTCCCATCCCGAGGTATCCTCTTCGGATGGGTCTCTGAGTGATTCGGCAATGAATTCGCTCCCGACGGCCACCTCCCCTCGGCCTGCGGATGACATGGAGGTTTTGTCCCAATGGGTACCAGAGCAGGGGGAGGTGGTTCTGGAGACGCCCCAAGGCAAAATTCCATACGCCGGGCACATGGGAGGTAAGATCGCCATAGATTATGCTGACGAAAACCGCAGCAAGTTGGGCTCCCAGCCGGACACTGCACCGGAACCTCCAAAGGTTCCGGATTCGGGTAGGCAGCCCCTCGCTAGGGAGGGCGAGCCGGCCGTGCCGATGACCTCCGTCGCGGCGGCGGCGGCGGATAGTCTGCTGGAAGTGCTTCGTGGCGCTTCCATTGATGAAGAGCACCATACTCTTGTGAGTATGGTGATTCAGAAGGTTCGGTCCGCCAAAAGCGGATTGACCGAAGCCTGCACCAGCCTCCTAACAGGCTTTGAGCTAAGTAGTCAAAACTGTGAGAAATGATCACCCAATAGATAGTAGGCCCTGATACTCTGTTTGGTGTTCGGAAAGAAAAGCAAAACGTAGGGTCAACTCTAAACCGCAGGAATCTAATAGTATGTGTCTATGTGGATAAGCAGACGGTGCTGCTTGCCGCTGCTTCCCGCACAGCAGAGGTCGTCGGACTCGAACGGGACCTGAAGTAGGCTGAAGAGGAGCTCAGCCTCACGAAGAGGCATCTCGAAGAGAATAAAGGTGAGTGATACCCCGTCCATGTGTCATATATAGGAGAAAAAATTGGTGATGCTAACAAAAAGCGTCATGATTTTTTAATAGGGGCCACGACAGAAGTGGCGGCCCTGAAGAAAGCACTATCCGAGGCCGAAGACAAGGTGGCCATGGAGCGTATTGAGTGTGAAAAGCAAGATGCTAGGGTGGGCGAGGTACAGCAAGAGCTCCAGGAGCTCGGCAAGAAGTTCGAGTCCTTGGAGCGTGACTTCAAGACGCAAGAGTCTGAGCTTGCAAAGGCCCTTCAGAGCGCGAAAGACGCCAACGCCGAAGTCCAAAAGGCCCAACAGGAAATCCAGGCGGCCAAGAAGATAGCAGCGGGTAAGGCATTCATTATGCAAAGCAAGCATGTGGAGGAGACATTTCTTTTACTTACCCGAATTCGGAGCTCTCCAGGGGCATTCGCAGATCTACCACGTAGCATATCGGCTGCCACGGAGTTCTACCGTGCCGTAGAGGGGAGCTTGATGTCTACTACACAACCTTCTTCTTGTAGACGTCGTTGGGCCTGCAACTGCACAGGTTTGTAGGAAAGTAGCAAATTTCCCTCAAGTGGATGACCTAAGGTTTATCAATCTGTAGGAGGCGTAGGATGAAGATGGTCTCTCTCAAACAACCCTGCAACCAAATAACAAAAAGTCTCTTGTGTCCCCAACACACCCAATACAATGGTAAATTGTATAGGTGCACTAGTTCGGCGAACAGATGAAGATACAAGTGCAAAATAGATAGTAGATATAGGTTTTTCTAATCTGAAATAATAAAAACAGCAAGGTAACGAGCGGTAAAAGTGAGCGTAAACGGTATTGCAATGGTAGGAAACAAGGCCTAGGGTTCATATTTTCACTAGTGTAAGTTCTCTCAACAATAATAACGTAGATAGAACATATGACAAGCCCTCAACATGCAACAAAGAGTCACTCCAAAGCCACTAATAGCAGAGAACAAACTTAGAGATTATGGTAGGGTACGAAACCACCTCAAAGTTATCATTTCTGTTCTATCTATTCAAGAGCTCGTAGTAAAATAGCATAAAGCTATTCTTTCCTCTCAATCCATCATAGAGTTCATACTAGAATAACACCTTAAGATACAAATCAACCAAAACCCTAATGTCACCAAGATACTCCATTGTCACCTCAAGTATCCGTGGGCATGATTATGCGATATGCATCACACAATCTCAGATTCATCCAACCAACATAAAAGTACTTCAAAGAGTTCCCCAAAGTTTCTACCGGAGAGTCAAGAACGTGTGCCAACCCCTATGCATAGGTTCCCAAGCGTCACGAAACCCGCAAGTTGATCACCAAAACATACATCAAGTGGATCAATAGAATAACCCATTGTCACCACAGTTATCCCACGCAAGACATACGTCTAGTGTTCATAAAAAGACTCAATTGATAAGATAACTTCAAAGGGGAAACTCAATTCATCACAAGAGAGTAGAGGGGGAGAAACATCATAAGATCCAACTACAATAGCAAAGCTCAGGATACATCAAGATCGTGCCATCGAGGAACACGAGAGAGAACACGAGAGAGAGAGATCAAACACATAGCTACTGGTACATACCCTCAGCCGCGAGGGTGAACTACTCCCTCCTCGTCATGGATAGCGTCGGGATGATGAAGATGGCCTCCGGTGATGGGATCCCCCTCCGGCAGGGTGCCGGAACAGGGTCCCGATTGGTTTTTGGTGGCTACAAAGGCTTGCGTCGGCGGGACTCCCGATCTATCTTTTGTTCTGGAAGTTTTAGGGTACGTAGGTATATATGGGTGCAGGGGGTACGTCGGTGGACCTCCGGGTTGCTCATGAGGTAGGGGGCGCGCCCAGGGGGCGCCCTCCACCCTCGTGGGCGGCCCGGGACTCCCCTAGCATGCACTCCAAGCCCATCAGGTTGGTTTCCTTCCAAAATTAACTTCTCCAGTTGATTTCGTTCCATTTTGACCCCGTCTGATATTCCTTTTCCTCGAGACACTAAAATAGGCATAAAACAGCAAATCTGGGCTGGGCCTCCGGTTAATAGGTTAGTCCCAAAAATAATATAAAAGTGGATAATAAAGCCCAATATTGCCTAAGACAGTAGATAAAAGTAGCATGGAGCAATCAGAAATTATAGATACGTTGGAGACGTATCAAGCATCCCCAAGCTTAATTCCTGCTCGTCCTTGAGTAGGTAAATGATAAAAAAGAATTTTTGATGCGGAGTGATACTTTGGCATAATTTAAATGTAAATCTTCTTAATTGTGACATGAATATTCAGATCCGAAAGATTCAAGACAGAAGTTCATATTGACACAAAAATAATAATACTTCAAGCATACTAATCAATGCAATCATGTCTTCTCAAAATAGCATGGCAAAAGAAAGTTCATCCCTACAAAATCATATAGTTAGGCTATGCTTCATTTTCGTCACAAAAAGATGTTCCCAACTTCTATACCCCTGATGACAAGCCAAGCAATTGTTTCATACTTAAATAATCTCAAACTTTTTCAACCTTCACGCAATACATGAGCGCGAGCCATGGATATAGCGCTCTGGGTGGAATAGAATATGATGATGGGGATTGTGTGGAGAAGACAAAAAAAAGGAGAAAGTCTCACATTGACGAGGATAATCAACGGGCTATGGAGATGCCCATCAATTGATGTCAACATGAGGAGTAGGGATTGCCATGCAACGGATGCACTAGAGCTATGAATCCTCAACAAAAGAAAACTAGTGGGTGTGCATCCAACTCGCTTGCTCATGAAGACCTAGGGCATTTGAGGAAGCCCATCGTAGGAATATACAAGCCAAGTTCTATAATGAAAGATTCCCACTAGTATAAAAAGACAACTTATGAGACTCACTACATGAAGAAAAAGGTGCTACTTTGAAGCACAAGTGTGGAAAAAGAGATAGTAGCATTGCCCCTTTTTATTTTTTTAATATTTTTTCTCTCTTTTTTTGGGCCTTTCTTTTTTTTGGCCTTTTTTTGGGCAATGCTCTAATAATGATGATCATCACACTTCTATTGATTACAACCCAAGGATTATAACTCGAAAATTAGAACAAGATATGACTCTATATGAATGCCTCCGGCGGTGTACCAGGATGGTGCAATGAATCAAGAGTGACATGTATGAAAAATAATGCATGGTGGCTTTGAAACAAATACGATGTCAACTACATGATCCTGCAATGGCAATATGACAAAAGTAATGTATGTCATGATGATGATGGTGGAAGTTGCATGGCAATATATCTCGAAATGGCTATGGAAATGCCATGATAGGTAGGTATGGTGGCTGTTTTGAGGAAGATATAAGGAGGTTTATGTGTGATAGAATAAATCGTATCACGGGGTTTGGATGCACCGGCGAAGTTTGCACCAACTCTCAAGGTGAGAAATGTCAATGCACGGTACCGAAGAGGCTAGCAAAGGCGGAAAGGTGAGAGTGCGTATAATCCATGGACTCAACATTAGTCAAAAAGAACTCATATACTTGTTGCAAAAATTTAGAAGCCATCAAAAATCAAGTACTATGCGCATGCTCCTAGGGGGATAGATTGGTAGGAAAAGACCATCGCTCATCCCCGACCGCCACTCATAAGGATGCACAAGCCAGGTACACTTCATGTTTCAAATTTGTTAAACAACTTTAACCATATGTGCATGCTACGGGACTTGCAAACTTCAACACAAGTATTTCTCAAATTCATAATCACCCAACTAGCACGACTTTGATATTATCACCTCCATATCTCAAAACAATTATCAAGCATCAAACTTATCTTAGTATTCAACGCACTCAAAAGAAAGGTTCACATATCTTGAACACCAAGTATATTAACATTAAGCAAATTACCATGCTATTAACAACTCTCAAAATAATCTAAGTGAAGCATGAGAGTTCAACTATTTCTTCAAAATAAAACTACCACCATGCTCTAAAATATATAAGTGAAGCACTAGAGCAAAAATTATCACGCTCAAAGGATATAAGTGAAGCACATAGAGTATTCTAGCAAATTCTAATTTTTGTACGGCTCTCTCTCATTAAAGGATTTAGATCTTGATACTTTATTCAAACAGCAAGCAAAGCTAAAGAAAACTACATTGCATGGATAGCACAACTCATGTGAAGAAGCAAAAACTTAGGCTCAACCGATACTAACTGATAGTTGTTGAAGAAGAAAGGTGGGATGCCTACTGGGGCATCCCCAAGCTTAGATGCTTGAGACTTCTTGAAATATTATCTTGGGGTGCCTTGGCCATCCCCAAGCTTGAACTTTTGTGTCTCCTTAATTCCTCTCATATCATGGTTTCTCTTTTTATCAAACACTTCATTCACAACAAACTCAACAAGAACTCGTGAGATAGGTTAGTATAACCCAATGCAAAACCTTATTATTTTCTAATGTAACAAATCACTTAAATAATTATTCAACATTTCATACTAAATGCCTTTGCATATTTAATACTCCTATCCTCAAATAGAATCATTAAACAAGCAAACATATGCAAACAATGCAAACATAACAGCAATCTGCCAAAACAGTACAGTCTGTAAAGAATGCAAGAGTATCAATACTTCCCTGACTCCAAAAATTATGAGATAACATTCCCACTGTAATAAATTTATCAGAGCTCAATATACAAAAAGATTCAACATTATACCACTCTCTGACTTTTCTAGGGAATTTTTGCAACAGCGGTAAACTTTCTGTTTTCAAACAGCAACATGTATACTAGCAAGATAAGCATGGCAAAGGCTATCCTTGACTTCTTTATTGAAACTAAAGATGAAAAACATTATTCTATCTAACAGCAAGCAAAAACTAACAATAGAAAATGACGCTCCAAGCAAAACACATATCATGTGGTGAATAAAAATATAGCTCCAAGTAAAGTTACCGATGCACGAAGACGAAAGATGGGATGCCATCCGGGGCATCCCCAAGCTTAGTTGCTTGGTTGTCCTTGAATATTACCTTAGGGTGCCTTGGGAATCCCCAAGCTTAGGCTCTTTCCACTCCTTATTCCATAGTCCATCGAATCTTTACCCAAAACTTGAAAACTTCAACCACACAAAACTCAACAGAAGACTCGTAAGCTCCGTTAGTGAAAGAAAACAAAAGCACCACATAGGTACTGTAATGAACTCATTATAAATTCATATTGGTGTAATATCTACTGTACTCCAACTTATATATGGCTCATACCCTCTGATACTACTCATAGATTCATCAAAATAAGCAAACAACACATAGAAAACAGAATCTGTCAAAAACAGAACAGTCTGTAGTAATCTGTATCAAACGTATACTTCTGGCACTCCAAAAATCCTACCAAATTAGGATGTCCTAAGAAATTCGTGTACCAATCCAGAGCAAAAGTAATCAGATCAGAAGCACGTTCCTGTGAATTAAGAAAACTAATTTACGGGGTGCAAAAGTTTCTGATTTTCAGCAGGATCAACACAACTATCACCGTAAGCCATCCTAAAGGTCCTACTTGGCACTTTATTGAAACAAAAGCTATAAAACATGATTACTACAGTAGCATAATCATGTGAACACACAAAAACAGTAAGGGTAAATATTGGGTTGTCTCCCAACAAGCGCTTTTCTTTAATGCCTTTCTAGCTAGGCATGACGATGACAATGATGCTCACATAAAAGATAAGAATTGAAACATGACGGGAGCATCATGAAGCATATGACTAGAACTTTTAAGTCTAACCCACTTCCTATGCATAGGGATTTTGTGAGCAAACAACTTATGGGAACAATAATCAACAAGCATAGGAAGGTAACACAAGCATAGCTTCAAGAATTTAAGCACATCGAGAGGAAACTTGATATTATTGCAATTCCTACAAGCATATGTTCCTCCCTCATAATAATTTTAAGTAGAATCATGAATGAATTCAACAATATAACCAGAACCTAAAGCATTCTTTTCACGATCTACTAGCATAGAAATTTTACTACTCTCCACATAAGCAAACTTCTTCTTTATGGCATACGTATCATCACAATAATCATCATAGATAGGAGGCATGCTTTCATCATAGTAAATTTGCTCATCAAAGCTTAGGGGACAAAAAATATCATCTTCATCAAACATAGCTTCCCCAAGCTTGTGGCTTTGCATATCATTAGCATCATGGATATTCAAGGAATTCATACTAACAACATTGCAATCATGCTCATCATTCAAAGATTTAGTGCCAAACATTCTATAGATTTCTTCTTCTAGCACTTGAGCACAATTTTCCTTTCCATCATACTCACGAAAGATATTAAAAAGGTGAAGCGTATGAGACAAACTCAACTCCATTTTTTTTGTAATTTTCTTTTATAGACTAACTAGTGCTAAAACAAGAAACAAAAAGATTCGATTGCAAGATCTAAAGATATACCTTCACTTACCTAGCCTCCCCGGCAACGGCGCCAGAAAAGAGCTTGATGTCTACTACACAACCTTCTTCTTGTAGACGTTGTTGGGCCTGCAAGTGCACAGGTTTGTAGGACAGTAGCAAATTTCCCTCAAGTTGATGACCTAAGGTTTATCAATCCGTAGGAGGCATAGGATGAAGATGGTCTCTCTCAAACAACCCTGCAACCAAATAACAAAAAGTCTCTTGTGTCCCCTCCAATACAATGGTAAATTGTATATGTGCACTAGTTCGGCGAAGAGATGAAGATACAAGTGCAAATAGATAGTAGATATAGGTTTTTGTAATCTGCAATAATAAAAACAGCAAGGTAACAAGCGGTAAAAGTGAGCGTAAACGGTATTGCAATGGTAGGAAACAAGGCCTAGGGTTCATACTTTCACTAGTGCAAGTTCTCTCAACAATAATAACGTAGATAGAACATATGACAAGCCCTCAACATGCAACAAAGAGTCACTCCAAAGCCACTAATAGCAGAGAACAAACTTAGAGATTATGGTAGGGTACGAAACCACCTCAAAGTTATCCTTTATGTTCTATCTATTCAAGAGCTCGTAGTAAAATAACATAAAGCTATTCTTTCTGCTCAATCCATCATAGAGTTCATACTAGAATAACACCTTAAGATACAAATCAACCAAAACCCTAATGTCACCTAGATACTCCATTGTCACCTCAAGTATCCATGGGCATGATTATACGATATGCATCACACAATCTCAGATTCATCCAACCAACATAAAAGTACTTCAAAGAGTGCCCCAAAGTTTCTACCGGAGAGTCAAGAACGTGTGCCAACCCCTATGCATCGGTTCCCAAGCATCACGAAACCCGCAAGTTGATCACCAAAACATACATCAAGTGGATCAATAGAATAACCCATTGTCACCACGGTTATCCCATGCAAGACATACATCTAGTGTTCATAAAAAGACTCAATCCGATAAGATAACTTCAAAGGGGAAACTCAATTCATCACAAGAGAGTAGAGGGGGAGAAACATCATAAGATCCAACTACAATAGCAAAGCTCGGGATACATCAAGATCGTGCCATCGAGGAACACGAGAGAGAACACGAGAGAGAGAGATCAAACACATAGCTACTGGTACATACCCTCAGCCCCGAGGGTGAACTACTCCCTCCTCATCATGGATAGCGCCGGGATGATGAAGATGGCCTCCGGTGATGGGATCCCCCTCCGGCAGGGTGCCGGAACAGGGTCCCGATTGGTTTTTGGTGGCTAGAGAGGCTTGCGGCGGCGGAACTCCCGATCTATCTTTTGTTCTGGAAGTTTTAGGGTACGTAGGTATATATGGGTGCAGGGGGTACGTCAGTGGACCTCCGGGTTGCTCATGAGGTAGGGGGCGCACCCAGGGGGGTGCCCTCCACCCTCTTGGGCATCCCGCGACTCCCCTGGCATGCACTCCAAGCCCATCAGGTTGGTTTCCTTCCAAAATTAACTTCTCCAGTTGATTTCGTTCCGTTTTGACTCCGTTTGATATTCCTTTTCCTCGAAACACTGAAATAGGCATAAAACAGCAAATCTGGGCTGGGCTTCCGTTTAATAGGTTAGTCCCAAAAATAATATAAAAGTGGATACTAAAGCCCAATATTGCCTAAAACAGTAGATAAATGTAGCATGGAGCAATCAAAAATTATAGATACGTTGGAGACGTATCAGAGCTCGACGGAGAAGCTGTTCTGGTCCTAGTATATTGGAGCCGAACACCCAATGCCTCTGAGTGACCAACTAAAGCAATTGGTTGAACTCCACAGGGCGGCCGAAGTGGCCATGAAGGACTTCATAGTTCAGATGTGGCCTGGTGAGCCCTTGCCCGACAGCTACTTCTGCCTTATAAAGCGGATGGTAAATGCCTGTCCGCGGCTTGAAGTTATCAAGCAATCCATTTGTATTGAGGGTGCCCGCCGGGTCTTTGCCCGTGCGAAGATGCATTGGGCCAAGCTGGATGCAAAGAAGCTGGTGAAGGATGGACTGTTGGAAATATGCCCTAGAGGCAATAATAAAAGGATTATTATTATATTTCCTTGTTCATGATAATTGTCTTTTGTTCATGCTATAATTGTATTATCCGGAAATCGTCATACACGTGTGAATACATAGACCACAACATGTCCCTAGTGAGCCTCTAGTTGACTAGCTCGTTGATCAACAGATAGTCATGGTTTCCTGACTACGGACATTGGATGTCATTGATAACGAGATCACATCATTAGAAGAATGATGTGATGGACAAGACCCAATCCTAAGCATAGCACAAGATCGTGTAGTTCGTTTGCTAGAGCTTTTCCAATGTCAAGTATCTTTTCCTTAGACCATGAGATCGTGTAACTCCCGGATACCGTAGGAGTGCTTTGGGTGTACCAAACGTCACAACGTAACTAGGTGACTATAAAGGTATACTACGGGTATCTTCGAAAGTGTCTGTTGGGTTGACACGGATCGAGACTGGGATTTGTCACTCCGTATGATGGAGAGGTATCTCTGGGCCTACTCGGTAATGCATCATCATAATGAGCTCAAAGTGACCAAGTGTCTGGTCACGGGATCATGCATTACGGTACGAGTAAAGTGACTTACCGGTAACGAGATTGAACGAGGTATTGGGATACTGACAATCGAATCTCGGGTAAGTAACATACCGATTGACAAAGGGAATTGTATACGGGGTTGCTTGAATCCTCGACATCGTGGTTCATCCGATGAGATCATCGAGGAGCATGTGGGAGCCAACATGGGTATCTAGATCCCGCTTTGGTTATTGGCCGGAGAGCCGTCTCAGTCATGTCTACGTGTCTCCCGAACCCGTAGGGTCTACACACTTAAGGTTCGGTGACGCTAGGGTTGTAGAGATATTAGTATGAAGCAAACCGAAAGTTGTTCGGAGTCCCGGATGAGATCCCAGACATCATGAGGAGTTCCGTAATGGTCCGGAGGTAAAGAATTATATATGGGAAGTCGAGTTTCATCCATCGGGAAAGTTTCGCGGGTCACCGGTATTGTACCGGGACCACCGGAAGGGTCCCGGGGGTCCACCGGGTGGGGCCACCTATCCCGGAGGGACCCATGGGCTGAAGTGGGGAGGGGAACCATCCCCTTGTGGGCTGATGCGCACCCCCTTGGGCCCCCCTATGCCTAGGGTTGGAAATCCTAGGGTGGGGGCGCCTCCACTTGCCTTGGGGGGCAAGGCACCCCCTTGGCCGCCGCCCCCCTAGGTGATCCCATCTCCTAGGTCCTCCCCCCCCCTCCGAGACCCTATATATAGAGGGGGGGAGGGAGGGCCGCCGCACCCTTGCACTTGGCGCCTCCCTTCCCCCTTGCTACACCTCTCCCTCCCACAGACGCTTGGCGAAGCCCTGCCGGGATCTCTGCTGCATCCATCACCACGCCGTCGTGCTGCTGGATCTTCATCAACCTCTCCTTCCCCCTTGCTGGATCAAGAAGGAGGAGACGTCATGCTGACCGTACGTGTGTTGAACGCGGAGGTGCCGTCTGTTCGGTGCTAGGATCTCCGGTGATTTGGATCACGACGAGTACGACTCCCTCAACCCCGTTCTCTTGAACGCTTCCGCTCGATCTACAAGGGTATGTAGATGCACTCCTCTCTCTCGTTGCTCGATGAACTCATAGATTGATCTTGGTGAAACTGTAGAAAAATTTTCTTTTCTGCAACGTTCCCCAACAGTGGCATCATGAGCTAGGTCTATGCGTAGTTCTCTTTGCGCGAGTAGAACACAAATTTGTTGTGGGCGTAGATTTTGTCAACTTTCTTGCCACTACTAGTCTTATTTTGCTTCAGCGGTATTGTGGGATGAAGCGGATCGGACCGACCTTACGCGTATGCTTACGTGAGACAGGTTCCACCGACTGACATGCACTAGTTGCATAAGGTGGCTAGCGGGTGTCCATCTCGCGCTTTTCCTCCTCTCTCCACACCGCCACCTTTGCGCTATGCTACCTACCAGACAATCTGGTACTAAACCTTCGGCTCCCATTTCTCAAGAAACTTTCACTTGTGCGGGTTCGTTTATCGGAGGCCTCATTGCACAACATCATCCACTCCAGTGGCCCTGCCCTGGAATGCTTGGTGCTTGATTTCACAGTTAGAGTTGGTTGTCTCCAAATAAAGTCGCCTAACCTTGTAAGAATTGGAACTTCTTTTGACGGAAGGTAGCTCATCATCCAAGATGCCCCTTCACTTCAAAGGTTGATCCTTGATTCTAGTTATTCACCGTTGCAAATAACCATCCTCTCTGCGCCTAAACTCGAGACCTGGGGTGTAATACATGATCTGTGTGCTCATTTCAATATGGTGTTTGGCTCCACAGTTATTCAGGTACTTTATATTATCATCTACACTCGTAACCATAAGCTGCATTTTAAATTTCTGCGCATAAGTTATATATCATCTTGGAGTACACATTTTGTACTAATATTATGTTCTATGCTCAATGAAGAGTTTTTCCATGGATGGCCTATCAATGGTGCCGGATTCTATCAAGATCTTATATATCCAAATGAATAGTTTTGATCTAAACAAGGTTAATGGCTTGCTGCAATGCTTGCCATGTTTGGAGAAGTTGTATATAAAGGTGATAATTTCACGCACATTGGAAGCCCGCATATAGTGTACTAGAATTAACCGTTCAACTGTTGCTCTCTGGACACTCTTTTTTTAGACCTTAATTGTTTTCAATCTTCATGTATATTTAGGCAACAGGACGGGATAAGAAAGTTATAACCAATCGGTGGATTCGTAAGCATCGGGATTTTCTCACTTCTCATGAGAATCGATTGAAGAAAATAATGCTAGAACGATATGTAGCCAACCATGCAAACACTAGATTTGTCACATTCTTCCTGCTGAATGCAAGGTTACTATTGTCCATCAGGCTTAAGTTTATCAGCAGCATGGTTTTGACGGATGGGTATGTTGAAGAGCAAAAAAAGGAGTTTCAGGTGGGAAAAAGAGCTTCTGAACGTGTCGGGCTTCTATTTACAACATATTGTGGTCATAATCCAGTAAATTTTACGACCCAGGATGTTCATTCTATGGACCTGACCAATCCATTTGACTGTTGTAAGAGCCTGGTTTTTGGCCCTTTTCTTTTTCTTTTGATTTATTTGGTTTTTGCTCTGTTTATCTTTTTTGAGTGGTTCCATGGCCTTGCCACCTGGGAAATCATCCTCATTTCCCCTCCCAAGTGGCTCCTCATTCTCAAAACCTTGCTAAGATCATGTCACTTCACTTCTTGACCAAACCCTAAACTCTTTTTCTAGGGAAAATTCCTTTTTCATTAAATGAATAACCCTATCTGCCCTAGGTTGTGAAGTAACCTATATTTCTGTCCATCCAAAAATCCCCAAATAATTCTCATAATTCCTTTGGGTCATATATAGCTCAAATACGCCCAAACATTTCCTTGGCCAGTTCAAAATAATTCCCCAATATTCCTTTTTCTATTCTGCCCTAAATGGCACTTTGTGAAGGAAGTGTCATTTATATTTCTCCTAGTGGCTCCCAACCTTTTTGGGAATGTTTATATGTCCAAATAATTGCCTCATGCCCAAGTTCAACTTTATTTGCCTAGCCAATCTTCCTCAGTGAATTTTCAAAGTTTTTGTCAGATAGAAGGCTTTGTGAAGGAAGTACTAGGTAGGAGTACCCAAATGAGTTGAACTTTTGCACGCTCCTTAATGTGCTCATTTTAACCCCTCCACCCATTTGCAGCCCCATCCAATCATCTACGTGAGCAGAGGGGCAAATCTTTGATTCTGGCAATCTTTTCAGGTCGTGAAACAAGTGCATTTTGTATTGCTTCAAAAATCCTGATAAATTACCAGATCATTCTTATACCCATAAAACCTCTCTCCACCCAATTTGGCATCATTTCATTGATCCATTTGATCACCAAAATTTTCCAAGTTTTTGGACAAAAATGACGTTTGTGAAGCAAGTGCCATTTTGGCTTGTCCATTTGGCATGAGCTTTTTACAGCATCTTCATATGTCCAAATAATCAAGCTTTGCCCAATCTTAGCCCAAGTTGCTTCTCCATGTGAGAGCATCATTATGATCTTCATTTCTGGATAAAAAATGCAGTTGTGAAGCAACCATATTCGTTCCTGGTCCATTTCTCCTCAAACTCCCTAGGACTATAGTCCTTCCTAGCCTAAACCTCCCAAACATAACTTTTGACCCATAGCATCCCTCTGTTGATCACACTGAGTTCATTAAGTTTACTGCAGTATTCAGAGCTCAGTTACCATTTAACTAGAGTAGTTTTCTTCGATCTACCACCGTAGTTACAACCTACCCAGGGAGGACTTACCACTAGACAACATTTGCCAACGCTTGGCGTCTTCTCCTCGCCAGCTCACGCGGTAACCCTGGCCCTGGCGAGCATTAAACGCGCTCTGGCGCGACCTCGGTGTTGTGCTCGTCCAAGATCTCCTCGTCTCGACCCCCAACCTTGTCTAGTGGCCTCCCCGTGATCAACCGCGTCGCCCTGACCTCACTCCCCCTCCGTCCATTTCCTCATCGATGCTCGCCGCCGAACGCCCACGGGGGCACAGTGTTTCATTTGGCTTCGAGCTCACCTCGGCCTCTTCCTCTGCTCCCCTCGACTCCCTGACCTCTGCGGCTCATCCGATCTCTCGCTCGTCGCCTCCCCCCCCCCCCCCCCGTGCTCACTGGCCATCGCCAGAGCCTCGGCTGGACATGCCCGGCGGCACCCGAGCCCATCCCTCTCGCCTGCCTATATATAGACCTCCCCGAGCCTTTCGAGCACACCAGCAGCCCCCTCGCACTCCACTGCCCCTTCCCAGCCTCTCATTCGAGCTCGAGGAGCTCTATGTGTCCACCATCACCACCAGGGTCGCCGCAGTGCTCCGCCTAAATTCCGGCGAGCCACGCCTCCTCTCCCCATTCCAACACCACCAGAGCACTCCTCTCCTCCATGTAGTTCGCCCCACCCCCTCTCTCTTCGCCGGAGATGGCTGCAACGCCAAGAACCACCGCCGCCCGAAGATCTCTGCCCTCCTCATGGCGCCACCCTCCCTCCACCTTGTTCCTCCCCAGCGCTGTCCAACCCTCTGAATGGATATGGCATCCCTCCCCAAGTCCGTCGGTGCCTCCCGCTCGACCAGAGGTGGCCGGAGCCGGCCGAGCCGCCGCCGGCGCCGCGCCCCTCCCTCTGGGCCACGGGCGAGCACGGGCGAGCGCTTGAAGACAAAGACGACCCCGACCCCGTCCCTGGGACCCACCTATCGGCCTATCTGCGCTGACCGGGCTGGCCCGCTGACATGGATAAGTGACGGGCCCCGCCCCGCGGAACCCGCCTAGCCCCGACCCCACCTGCCAGCCACACGCGTTGACCCACCCCCGCCACGTCAGCTAAGTGGAAACGTATTTCTGTTTTACGTTTTCAACTTCTGAAAGCGTATTTCTAACTTTACGCCTTTGCCTTATCCACTCAGGGACCCGTCTGTGAATATTCTTTTTGCAGAAAAGTCCCTGATCTTCTACACCTCATAACTTTTTAACCGTAGCTCCAAATCAGGTGATTCCAAAGCCCACTTCTTCGTTTCGTCGAGCCCGTTCTGATGGAACCATTTTCACCATGTTTTATCATTACGAAAATGACAATTATGCTTTTGCCCTTATTCAGCCCCCTCTGAGAGAGAACGATTTCTGGTGATTCTTTCCGCGAGCTTCTTGCACTTTCTCTCGGTGATTTCTTCCACCCCAGGCAAGCCACACCCTCCATTTGCATCACTGTAATGCAGTGAGATGGTTTAATTTATTTAAACTTGTTTAAAATATTGTTTTAGCTACTTGTGATCCGTGCATGGCATTTTCTCAAAGTATTACTTCGATCTTGTTGATGCCATGCTATTGTTTGGATTACTAGGAGTTATATTTGTAGTCGATGAGTATCATGTTGCCATTGGAGTATTAGTGGTTGATATTATGGTTGTTCCATGATGATATCTGTTAGTATATTTTGGAGTATTACTTTGGATGTCATGCTACCTTTGGATTATTAGTGGTTAGTATGATTATTTTCATGATGCTAGTTGATGTTCTGTTGCTTGGAGTATTATTTTCGGAGATGGTGTTTACATGTGGATCTTAGTTGGATAGCTTTATTCTTGTTATTGGAGTAGTAGGATTATTGTTTTTGGATTCATCATGATAGTAGTGTTATGCTATCCTCGGAGTATTTTGGTACGATGATATTATGCTCAGATTATTTGTTGGATATTGATATGAATTGGATTATAGTTTGATAGTTGATATCAGAGTATCAGTTATCACAATTCTATTTTTGGGGATAAATTCCGTCATTAAGTTGGCCAGGTGCCACCGAACCGGGCTTTCTCCAGTGCAACCACATTTGCCTTTATGGAAAGGCCCTAATGCGATGCTATTGCCGTGTCTCTCGCCGGTGCTTCCAACGAGGGAAGGTTATGGGCGCGCGCTACCCTGATCGGGTAGGCATACATAAGCCTTGTGTGCCCGTTGTTGTCGTTATGTGCACATGTCCCCGTTTGGGACGGTTTATTGTTTTGGCCACGACGGTGTCCATTGGTGTCTTTGGTAGACACAGGGCCACCCAGGACTAGCCCAGTGGGGAGTGAGTCGGAGTGGCCGGGAGAATGTCATGGCAGTAGATCGGTTTTGTCGGAACACCGTTGGTCCACCCAAATGGGAGTGCGAGGCCAAGGGTTCCGTGGTGTGGGTAAAGTGCGCTACCTCTGTATAGTGTGTTTGTTTAAACTATCGATAGCCGCGTCCTCAGTCATGGGCATGGGTTCATACTAGGTCACACCGTTCGATCAACACTCACATGACGGAATGACTTATAGGTGATTTATATGTTGATATTTTGAGCAGTACAAATTGACAGGATGTTCATGATGATGTTGGGGACCAAGTGTTGGTCATGGTAGTGATCGCCGGAAAGATCACCGTTTGAGACCAAGTGTTGGTCATGGTAGTGATCGTCGGAAAGATCAGCGTTTGAGACCAAGTGTTGGTCATGGTAGTGATCGCCGGAAAGATCACTGTTTGAGACCAAGTATTGGTCATGGTTGTGATCTGTGAATGATCACCGATTGGTTTTGATCACGAGGTGATCGAGATGGTATATTGCTTGGCTTGGTTAGCCAAGAGAGATATGGTTATGGAGATCTGAGATGGTGATTTATCAGTATTGTAGTAGTTTCATATCATGCTTAGTAGTTGTTGTCGTATCATGGTAGCTATTAATTTAATTAACCTGCTTAATGCTATGTTGTTGTCTTGCCTTGATGTTTTAGGCTATTGTGAGCTTGCAAGTACATTCAATGTACTGACCTAGCGTGTCATGCCAAATTGCAGGTGATGCCGTGATTGCTTGATTGCTTGTCGTGGTTTCCGTTCGTGCGAGCTAGATCCTGTCCTAGCCAGAGTCCGTATGGAGTGGAGTTCACTACCTTCGTCGTTGTTCCGCTACTAGAAGATTTCCGCTGTTACGAGTTGTTCCACTGCTAGCATAGAGCAAGTGTAGTATCGCAGGCGTAGTGTCGTCGTGCTGATGTGCTTCTTTGTAACATCATACCCTTGTATTATTATTCTTGTAATAAGAGTTGATTTGTTCGATGTCAAGTAGTGCCGTATTCTAGAGACTTCTCCTCGATCTCCTCGCCGTCATCCACCGACCTGGTGCTCTCCGCGCGGTGTGGTCAACATGGTCAAGGAACGACTTCCATCGAAAGAGTACTGTACGTGGAGAGGCTGATAGCTCGGTCCACGGCGGCCGCAAGGAAGTGCCTCCTTATTACGTGCAAAATAATTATTCCTCCACCTGACAGCAGGGACCCACCGGACGGGCCATCGTATTTCTTGAAAAAAATGTTTCCCCCTGACTACTGGGACCCACCAGCTACATCTTTGCACGCAAGAAAGTGCGTCCGGGCAAACAAAAAAATGATCCGTCCTGCTACGTCTTGAGCTTGCGTTGGTTTCCTTGAAGAGGAAAGGGTGATGCAACAAGAGTAGCGTAAGTATTTCCCTCAGTTTTTGAGAACCAAGGTATCTATCCAGTAGGAGGCTCCTCAAAATTCCCACGCACCTACACAAACAAACAAAGAACTCGCAACCAACGCAATAAAGGGGTTGTCAATCCCTTCACGGCCACTTGCGAAAGTGAGATCTGATAGAGATAGTATGACAAGATAAATATATTTTTGGTATTTTATAATATAGATTGAAAAAGTAAAGATGCAAATAAAAGTAGATTGAAAGCTTATATGATAAAAGATAGACCCGGCGGCCATAGGTTTCACTAGTGACTTCTCTCAAGATAGCATAAGTATTATGGTGGGTGAACAAATTACTGTCGAGAAATTGATAGAAAAGCGAATAATTATGAGATTATCTAGGCATGATCATGTATATAGGCATCACATCCGTGATAAGTAGACCGACTCCTGCCTGCATCTACTACTATTACTCCACACATCGACCGCTATCCAGCATGCATCTAGAGTACTAAGTTCATAAGAACAGAGTAACGCATTAAGAAAGATGACATGATGTAGAGGGATAAACTCAAGCAATATGATATAAACCCCATCTTTTAATCCTCGATGGCAACAATACAATACATGCCTTGCAACCCTTTCTGTCACTGGGTAAGGACACCGCAAGATTAAACCCAAAGCTAAGCACTTCTCCCATGGCAAGAAAGATCAATCTAGAAGGCCAAACCAAACTGATAATTCGAAGAGACTTGCAAAGATAACTCAATCATACATAAAAGAATTCAGAGAAGATTCAAATATTTCTCATAGATAAACTTGATCATAAACCCACAATTCATCGGATCCCGAGAAACACACCGCAAAAAGAGTTTATATCGAATAGATCTGCACAAGAGAGGGGGAGAACATTGTATTGAGATCCAAAAAGAGAGAAGAAGCCATCTAGCTAATAACTATGGACCCGAAGGTCTGTGGTAAACTACTCACAACTCATCGGAGGGGCTATGGTGTTGGTGTAGAAGCCCTCCATGGTCGATTCTCCCTCCGGCGGAGCACCTGCGAAGGCTCCAAGATGGGATCTCGCGGATACAGAACATTACGGTGGTGGAAATTATTTTTTGTTGGCTCTCTGGATGTTTTCGGGGTACGTAGGTATATATAGGAGGAAGGAGTACGTCGGTGGCCGCCTGTGGGGACTAGGACACAAGGTCGCGCCCTATAGGGGTGGGCGCGCCCTGCTATCTCCTGGCCGCCTCGTACGCTTCTTGACTTGCACTCCAAGTTCTACGGATCACGTTCGTTCCAAAAATCACGCTCCCGAAGGTTTCATTCCGTTTGGACTCCGTTTGATATTCCTTTTCTTCGAAATATTGAAATAGGCAAAAAACAACAATACGGGCTGGGCCTCCGGTTAGTAGGTTAGTCCCAAAAATGATATAAATATGTAAAATAAAGCCCATAAACATCCAAAAGGGGTAATATAATATCATGGAACAATCAAAAATTTTAGATACGTTGGAGACGTATGAAGCATCCCCTAGCTTAATTCCTGCTCGTCCTCGAGTAGGTAAATGATAAAAATTGAATTTTTGATGTGGAATACTACCTAGCATAATTCTCAATGTAATTTTTTTATTGTGGCATGAATGTTCAGATCCAAATGATTCAAAATAAAAGTTCATATTGATTAAAGAAATAGTAACACTTCAAGCATACTAATCAAAGAATCATGTCTTCTCAAAATAACATGGCTAAAGAAAGTTCATACCTACAAAATAATATAGTTAGCCTATGCTTCATTTTCGTCACACAAAGATGTTCCCAAATTCTACACCCCCAATGACAAGCCAAGCAATTGTTTGTACTTAAATAATCTAAAAAAATTCAACCTTCACGCAATACATGAGCGTGAGCCATGGATATAGCAATATGGGTGGAATAGAATATGATGATGGGGATTCTGTGGAGAAGACAAAAAAGGAGAAAGTCTCACATTGACGAGGATAATCAACGGGCTATGGAGATGCCCATCAATTGATGTCAACATGAGGAGTAGGGATTGCCATGCAACAGATGCACTAGAGCTATAAATGAATGCTCAACAAAAGAAAACTAGTGGGTGTGCATCCAACTTGCTTGCTCATGAAGACCTAGGGCATTTGAGGAAGCCCATCGTAGGAATATACAAGCCAAGTTCTATACTGAAAAATTCCCACTAGTATATGAAAGTGACAACATATGAGACTCTATACATGGAAAACATGGTGCTACTTTCAAGCACACCATATGAGACTCACTACATGAAGAACAAGGTTCTACTTTGAAGCACACGTGTGGAAAAAGAGATCGTAACATTGCCCCTTTTATTTTATTTTTATTTTTATTTCTTTTATTTCTTTTTTTTCTTTGGCCTTTCTTTTTTTTGCCTTTTTTGGGCAATGCTCTAATAATGATGATCATCACACTTTCATTGATTACAACATATGAATTATAACTCGAAACTAGAACAAGATATGACTCTATATGAATGCCTTCGGCGGTGTACCGGGATGGTGCAATGAATCAAGAGTGACATGTATGAAAAATTATGCACGGTGACTTTTCCACAAATACAATGTCAACTACATGATCATGCAATGGCAATATGACAAAAGTAAAGTGTGTCATGATGATAATGAACGGAACGGTGGAAAGTTGCATGGCAATATATCTCGGAATGGCTATGGAAATGCCATAATAGGTAGGTATGGTGGCTGTTTTGAGGAAGATATAAGGAGGTTTGTGTGTGATAGAGCGTATCGTATCACGGGGTTTGGATGCACCGGTGAAGTTTGCACCAACTCTCAAGGTGAGAAAGGGCAATGCACGGTACCGAAGAGGCTAGCAATGGTGGAAAGGTAAAAGTGCGTATAATCCATGGACTCAACATTAGTCATAAGAACTCATATACTTATTGCAAAAATTTAGAAGTCATCAAAAATCAAGCACTAAGCGCATGCTCCTAGAGGGATAGATTGGTAGGAAAAGACCATCGCTCGTCCCCGACCGCCACTCATAAGGATGCACAAGCCAGGTACACTTGATCTTTCAAATTTGTTACACAACTTTAACCATACGTCAATGCTACGGGCTTGCTAAGTTCAACACAAACATTCTTTAAATTCATAATCACCCAACTAGCATGACTTTAATATCACTACCTCCATATCTCAGAACAATTATCAATATCAAATTGATCAGAGCATCCAATTCACTTCCTATGATAGTTTTTATTATACCCAACTTGGATGCCTACCATTCTAGGACCAATTTTATAACCATAGCAAATACCATGCTGTTATAAAATACTCTAAAAATAATATAAGTGAAGCATGAGAGACTATAAATTTCTACAAAATTAAGCCACCGCCGTGCTCTAAAAGATATAAGTGAAGTACTTGAGCAAAAACTATTAAGCTCAAAAGATATAAGTGAAGCCAATAGCATATTCTAGCAAATTCTAATCAGGTAGGCTTCTCCCAAAAGGTGTGTACAGCAAGGATGATTGTGGTAAACTAAAAATCAAAGACTAATATAATACACGACACTCCAAGCAAAACACATATCATGTGGCGAATAAAAATATAGCTCCAAGTAAAGTTACCAATGAACGAAGACGAAGGACGGGATGCCTTCCCGGGGCATCCCCAAGCTTAGGATTTTGGCTATCCTTGAATATCTTGGGGTGCCATGGGAATCCCCAAGCTTAGGCTCTTGACACTCCTTATTCCATATATAGTCCATCAAAGCTTTACCCAAAACTTGAAAACTTCACAACACAAAACTCAACAGGAAATCTCATAAGCTCCGTTAGTGAAAGAAAACAAAACCACCACATAAGGTACTGTAATGAACTCATTATTTATTTATTTTGGTGTTAAACCTACTGTATTCCAAGTTCTCTATGGTTTATAAACTATTTTACTAGCCATAGATACATCAAAATAAGCAAACAACACACGAAAAACAGAATCTGTCAAAAACAGAACAGTCTGTA
>NC_057804.1:128477325-128480664 GCF_018294505.1 Triticum aestivum | reverse complement strand
AAAATTCCTAATTTTTTTTATAAATGTTCACATGCAATATGTCTATAGGCCCCGGAAATTTCAGGTTCAAATTCGAAATGCACGTTGAGCGAAACAAAAAAGACAAATACATATGTGAATAGTGTCATTTTTGCTTTTGTCTTTTGTGACACTATTATGTTAGATTTTTTATTTTTGTTTCTCGGTGCCGGTTTCGAATGTGGATCTGATTTTTTAGGACTTGTAGTCACATACATTGTGAACATTAAAAAAATAGAATTTCTAAAACATTTAAATTTGTTTTTTCAAAGTTAGTACCATGGAAGCATTTAAGGTGTTGATGGATAGTATTACCTGACACTTTTCAGGTGATCATGTGACAACTACGTAACCGTATTCAGACCATGTGAAATGTGTGGGCCCGCTTGTGTGAAGCAGTTTTTCTCATATTCCCTATAACCAGGTTCAACATGTCCAATTTGCAAATATCAATGTTGGCAACCTAATTCTAAATTGATCTAAAAAAAACTTGTTCTAAATTGCAACAAATAGCAATTTGGTCTTAAGTGCAACAAAGGCAACAAGGTGCACATAATAATATTTGGCAGGAGCCATGAATTCCATCCAGCCCGCCACGGAAAGTCATTACTTCAAGAGTGCAATGCTCACATATGTGGAGGAACTCATCAATCCACTTACGGGTCAGTGGGATGAAGGTTTGATAAGGGATGTTTTTTTATCAGTGGATGCCTATAGAATACTACAAATCCCTCTCAATATTCATATGGTGGGGGACTTTGTGACATGGAATTATACGAGGTTTGGGACGTTTTCTGTTCGGTCCGCATAACACTGAGAGTTTGAGCATCAACACGGCCGGTGCCTAGCCCGTTCTGATGGTCAGGGTAACATGCATATAAATATTATTTGAAAGGAAGTATGGAACCTCAAGATCTTGGAAAAAGTTAAAAACTTTGCATGGAAAGTTCTGAATGGGTCACTCCATGATTCCCTGCTTTGGTATCCAAGCAGATAGACATATTCCACAAATTCCCTGATGTCCGATCTTTCGCGTTGGACTTGAGGACATCCAACACATTTTATTCAGTTGTCGTGGAGCTATGGATGTGTGGCCTGAGCTGGGACTACATTAAATGATAACTGATGTAATGAAGGAGGATCGGCCAGGTTCTGTGACAATGGAGATCTCGGCCAGGACATTCGGTCCTGGACGGATAACATACAACAAAATTAATCATGGTAGTTTCTTGGTATATTTGGTGGCAATGCCGCCAACATGTGCAAGGCGAAACAATTCACACACCTGAAAGAACAACAATTTATATCAAAGTATTGGCGCTGAATTATACCAGAGCACGTACAACAAAGCACCATATGAGGACCCAAGATCGGATGTGAAAGAAGCTGGGCAGTGATGTTATTAAAATTAATATGGATGAAAGAACTTTTCATGCGCTTGTAATGCGTCCGAAGGCATATGCATTACGTATGGCTATGAGGGACATATGGGGTTTACCCGCGGAGGAGGTTTTCAGGTATACTGGGTGGGAGTGGGTTCTTAATCTTCTAAATCAAATGAGTCCTATTATGCGTGATCAACTTATATTCATTTTCTGGAGAGCCTGGCATTTGAGAAATAACTTGATTTTTGGTCTGTAAGTTTTGTGGATAATTATTGGTCGTCTTTCACTTGTCACTCCTCTCCAAGGGTGGATTCGAAGAATAAAGGTAAATGTCTTAGATCTGGATTAGGATTTGGTCCTAATACTCTGGAATCTCGGATGGCTTGGACCCCCCCCCCCTAAGGATTATATCAAGATTAATGTCGACGCAAGTTTTGTGGGGAGCATTAGCACTAGAAGTGGGGATGGTGGCGAGGGACTCTTCAGGGAAGGTCATTGTTTCTTCTTGGAACTTCCTTGGGCAATGTAAAAGTGTGGAGGAAGCGGAACTTCGGGCCTGCATTGTTGGTCTCTATATAGGTATCACTCTTCACAATCTTATAATTTTAGAGACTGGTTATTGTCGGCGTTCTGGGAAACGGGGTACCCAGACTTGCCTGCCTGCGGCCTGCGACGTGGCTCAAGGAGTGGCCCAGTACGGCCCATCTTCGTCAACACAAGCTCAAGACCCTCGCGAGGGGCCAAGCCTCGCGGGGCGGATGACAGGAAGCTTCCTCAGGCACAGCGTCGTCAGGCTGGCTCGCGAGGAGGCGGAGAGATCAAGGCGGGGTACCTCATGAGGTGCCCGTGACGCAAGCCATGACGACCGAAGCCAGGCGGGCGCCGGTCTGTGCAGTGTCCTTGTTTCCTCTTTGGTGCAAAGGGGGCAAGCACAGGCCAAGGTACCAAGCAAAGGCTACCATTTCGGTGCAACAAGACCAAGACCAGCAGAACGGTAGGATGGAGGTCATCGTGGAGCCCAGGAAGGCGTCATCGTCAGAGTTTTTGGCAGGTGAGGACCAACTTTAGTCAGGATAAGTGTACTAGATGTTCCCATTCAAAATGGCCAATTGTTGGCGCCCTTCCCGCTCAATATTTGGGAAGAGGACCAGGGCCTCGCTCTATAAATAGGGCTAGCCACCACAGTAGAAAGGGATGGGGATCCAATCCTTCCCAAGAGGCATCACCTCCGCAAGAACATCCATCGCGAGGTTGTTCTTCCTTTGTATTGTTCATCATCAGCCCCTGAGGCAATCCACACATCACACACACTAGAGTAGGGTATTACACCACCATGGTGGCCTGAACCAGTATAAACCTCGCGTCCCTTGTGTTGTTCTTTGTGTAGCCTAGATCCTTTGCGAGGCGATGAGACGTGAGTTGGTAGAAGGGTGATCTCCGTGTGCACCCCAGAGTTCGAACCTTAAGGGTCTGCCGGAACCCGAAATCCGACATTTGGCGCGCCAGGTAGGGGTGCGCTGAAGCTATCCCTTCCGCCGGCCCGTTCTCCGCTGACATCGCATTTCGCCCACATGGCAGACAATGCGCCGCATTCTCCGGCAGCCGATGACAGTGCTGGGGCCAGGGGGCTCCGAGCCTTGGCTCCTGCCTTACGGCAGGTGCAGTGGCCACGTGAGTTCAAGTCAGAGGTGCCACCGCGCTATAGCGGCGCGATGGACCCGCTGGTTTTCCTGCAGGCGTATGAGGAAGCCGTCCTCAAGGCGAGGGGTGACGACAAGGTGATGGCCAACTGGTTTCCCATGGCCCTCGCCGGCGTTGCTCGCATGTGGCTGCTCCACCTACCGGCAGCTTCTGTGACCTCCTGGGAAGGACTGCGCGGCCTTTTCCTTGCCCGTTACGGTGCGCCGGTGCCCCCGGTCATTGCGTCTCTCCTAGG